>NW_007255558.1:299674-301664 GCF_000164805.1 Carlito syrichta
CTTTTCTCCTCTCTGTAAACCATATCTTTTAATAGAGGAACAGCACACCAATAAGGTGGTTGGTTAGCTTGTATGTTAGCATCATTGTATGTTTTCTTTTTTTTGTATGGGAGTTGGTTAGTCTGTAGCTGTGGTCTATTGTTTTTATCTGTTTCAGTATAGGTCTCTCTCTCTATTTGTTGGTAGACTCATTTGTTTCCCCCCTTACTCCTCTATCTCTACACCTCCCTCTTCCCCCCACTGTCTGCTCCATTCTCTTCCCTCTGCTAACCACATTTCATTTCAGGGAGTAAACTTACAGCCCCACTGCATGGACAGATTCCAAGGCAGTGGAAAGTGGGTTTCAGATTATCCATACACCTGTCGGCAAACATCAGGACCTGCAGATAGATTTTGAATCACAGCTCCCCCCTTTGGTAAATCTCAAAACTGCAAAAAGGACCACCCCCAACCTACAGTGCAACTCCAAAATTGAACAAAGTAAGAGGACATACATAAAGAATAGGAGATTGAACAAACAGAAGTAAAACCAATCCCTCTACCCCTGAACAACACAATTAAAAAAGACAGTGGAGGGAAGGAAAAAGTAGGGAGGGGGAAAAAACTGCACAAATGAAGAAAAACCAAAAGAAGAATATAGGTCTCACACAGACCCCTGGGAGATCAGACACTGAGAAAACAGACTCTGGAACACAAACAATGAAGAGCCCCCAGAATGACTGGTCACATGCAACAAACCCAGACATCAAGACATTAATGGAGAGAATTTAAAAAATTGAGGAGAGATAAGAGGAAAATAGGAAGGAGCTGATGTCAGAAATAACAGCAGTAAAGAATACTGTGATGGAAATAAATAACAAACTAATAAGCATGGAAAGCAGAATTAGCCAAGCAGAAGAAAGAATCTCAGAGCTCTAACACCAAAACACAGAACTAACCCAAAATGTCAAAAGCATAGAAAAGAAGCTCAAAAAGACAAAACAAAACCTTCAAGAGATGAATGATCACTTCAGGAGACCAAACCTAAGAGTAATTGGCCTTCCTGAGGCAGAGAGAGAAACAGAGGCCACACTGGAACAAACATTTCATAAAATCATTCAAGAAAACTTCCCTCATCTCATCAAGGATGAAAAAGTTAAAACACAAGAGATTCAGAGAACCCCTGCAAGAAAACAAATGAGAAGACCAAGTCCCAGACATATAATAATTCGTCTAAACAAAGTCGGTATAAAAGAAAAAAATCCTAAAGGCTGCAAGAGAAGAAGGTCAGACGACGTACCAGGGAAGACCAATTAGAATAGCAGAAAATTTATCTACACAAACCCTCCAGGCTAGGAGAACTTGGAGCCCTATCTTCAAAGTTCTAAAAGATAAATAATTTCAATGAAGAATAACCTACCCAGCCAAGCTAAGCATCATCAGTGAGGGAGAATAGAAATCTTTTCCAGATATCCAATCCCTAAGAACCTACGCTGCCACAAGACCACCTCTATAAGAAACACTTAAGAAAGTATTGAACACAGAAGAAAAGGAAAAAAAGAACAACAACATTCTTCACAAGAGTACAGGCAAAAGATCGAAAACACACATGATCCAACTCTAAAACCAAAAGAAAGACAACACACAAACAGGAAGAAAAACAACTCTGTAAGAACATTATCATAGGGATCAACTCTTACATTTCAATAATTATTTTGAATGTGAATGGACTAAATGCACCAGTGAAAAGACATAGAATGCCAAAATGGATAAAATATCACCAGGCAACAATTTATTGTCTTCAAGAAACTCACCTCACTAGAAAGGACACTCACAGACTCAAAGTAAAAGGATGGGAAACAAATTTTCTGGCGAATGGAACACAAAAAAAGGAGGAATCGCTATCTTAATCTCAGACAAAATATCCTTTAAGTTATCAAAAATTAAAAAGGATACAGAAGGCCACTATATAATGATAAAAGGTTCAATCCATCAACAAGAAATATCCATC
>NW_007255558.1:302687-303865 GCF_000164805.1 Carlito syrichta
TGAAGTCACATCTGATCCTGAAGAAATACAAAAGATCATTAGAGACCACTATGTACACTTGTATGGAAACAAACTTGAAAATCTTTTGGAAATGGAGGACTTTCTGTCATCACACAACCTGCCTAGGTTGAAACAAGAAGAAATTGAGACCCTAACAATCAAGGAAACTGACTATGTAATAAGAAAGCTACCTACAAAAAAAAAAAGCTCTGGACCAGATGGCTTTCCAGCAGAATTCTACAGGACATTTAAAGAGGAGCTTTTACCAATCCTACTGAAGGTATTCCAGGTGATTTAGAAAGATGGAACTCTCCCCAAATCATTTTACGAAGCCAACATCACATTAATACCCAAGCTAGGTAAAGACCCAACAAAGAAAGAGAACTACAGGCCAATATCTTTGATGAATATAGATGCTAAAATTATTAACAAGATCCTAGCAAACCGAATTCAACAACACATCTCAAAAATCATCCATCATGACCAAGTAGGCTTCAACCCTGGGATGCAAGTCTGGTTCAACATTCATAAAACCATAAATGTAATTAAATACACCAAGAGATGTCAAAATAAAAACCACATGATTATATCATTCGATGGAGAAAAAGCTTTTGATAAAATCCAGCACGTCTTGATAAAAACCCTTGAACAGCTAGGCATACGGGGAACATATCTCAAAATAGTAAAAGCCATCTATGAGAAACCCACAGCCAGCATACTTCTAAATGGACAAAACTTGGAAACATTTCCCCTGAAAACTGGAACAAGACAAGGATGCCCACTCTCACCCCTCCTGTTCAATATAGTATTGGAAGTCCTGGCTAGAGCAATCAGAGAAGAGAAGGCAATCAGGGGTATTCAAATAGGAAAATAGGAAGTCAAGCTATCTCTCTTTGCAGATGACATGATCATGTACCTTGAAAACCCAAGAGAATCTGTCCAAAACCTCCTTACACTGATAAAGGACTTTGGCAAAGTCTCAGGATATAAAATAAATGTGCAAAAGACAATCGCATTTCTTTACACCAAAAATAAACAAACAGAAAACCAAATAAATAAAAACCACAATTCCATTCACAACGGCCACCAAAAAAATGAAATACCTTGGCATCTTCCTAACCAGAAATGTGAAAGACCTTTACAATGAAAACTACAAAACACTGCTCAAAGAAATCAAA
>NW_007255558.1:304095-307849 GCF_000164805.1 Carlito syrichta
GGGACCTCATTAAACTGACAAGCTTCTGCAAAGCCAAAGAAACCATCAAGAGAGCAGGGAGACAGCCTACAGAATGGGAAAAGTATTTGCCAACTCCAGGTCTGACAAAAGTTTAACATCTTGGATCTACAAGGACCTCAAATGTGCTGAAGAGAAAAAACAAACAACCCCATTATAAAATGGGCAAAAGATATGAACAGACACTTCTCAAAGAAAGACATGTGAGCAGCCAACAGACACATGAAAAAATGTTCAACCTCACTAATCATCAGGGAGATGCAAATCAAAATCACACTGAGATATCACCTAACTCCAGTCAGAATGGCAATTATCAATAGCTCAAAAAATAACAGTTGCTGGAGAGGGTGTGGCATAAAGGGAACACTGCTACACTGTTGGTGGGAGTGCAAACTAGTACAACCTCTGTGGAAAACAGTATGGCGATTCCTAAAAGCTCTAAATATTGACCTCTCCTATGACCCTGCAATCCCCCTACTAAGAATATACCCTGAAGAACTCAAATCACTCTATAAAAAAGATACCTGCATATGTATGTTTATCGCAGCACTGTTCTCAATAGCAAGAACCTGGAAGCAACCATGTTGTCTATCAAAAGAGGACTGGATTTAAAAAATGTGGTACATATACATGATAGAATACTACGCAGCCATAAAAAAGAACAAAATCATGAATTTTGCAGCAACCTGGATGGAACTAGAGTCTATAATACTGAGTGACCTCTCACAGAAACAAAGATCTGAGTATCACATGTTCTCACTCATATAGTGGACCTTGAACATCCAATGCACTACCATAAGAAAATGACTGACAGTGGTGGGAAAATATGGTGGGGAAGGGGAAGGGAGGTGAGATTAATGGTAGTAAATATCTGCCTGGCATGGGGGACACTTCTTATCAATAAGGGTGCCTGAACGAAGCATATATGTATACCTAACCCTTAACTGTACCCCACAGTATCATAATAAAAAAATTATTAAAAAAATAAAATAAAAAATAATAAATTTATATATTTATATAAGTCCTAGATATTATAGATAGCATTTATGTATTATATATAAAACATTTATGTTACATATAACATTTATATATAATATATATAAATATGTAAGTTTTTAATAAATAAATATACACGGGGGAACTCCTCAAAATACAGAATTTATTTGTAAAAAAAAGTGTATTTATTTTTATATGTTTAAACTTCATTCATCTTCAAAGTACTCTTCATTTGATGCAAAACACCTTTTTAGATGCTTTTACCACTATTCAAAACAGTTTTTGAACTCATTGTTTGTGATGCCTTTTAGTGCTTCTGCTGTTTTCTTCCACATCAGCAGAACATTTCCCTTTGAAGACTTTTTTCCTTTAGGGAAACAAAAAAAGTCACTCAGGAAGAGGGAAGAGATTGGGTGAATAGGTAAGCAGAACACGGGGATCTTTCCATTTTTAGTCAAAACTGCTGAACACTCAGTGTGGTATGGGCAAGTGTGCCCATAAATTACCCATCATGAAATGGGCAAACACATTGAAAGAATATCAAAAACAGAAAAAAAATTCACTAAAGCTGAACACAGCCTCTCACAACAATGCTAGTGGGTACACTGATGTCAATTGTTCCTAGAACACATACCTAGCAGCGGTAGCCTGTACTATAAGGAGCCCGCCCTCCAAAGTTAATTCCAGGTTTTTTGGGGTTCCCTTTGGTATGTTCTAGAAAAATCTAATATAAACTTTCTAAACTCTAGAAAGTTTCCAAATAACAGACTCAGGTTAATGACTAAGATATATTGTATTTCACAAACTTTCATGACTTACAAAAGTAATCATATTTTTGCTTTTTTAAAAAAAATTTTGTATTGTTTTGCATCTCAAATTCTGCTATAGCTAATGCTGCTTTCAAATCCATTATTTTCCTTAGATGGATGAAGTGATTAAATAACAACATACAATTGAACCAGTGGAAGAAAATTATGTGGAGATTTTTAAGCCCACATATTTACAAAAGAAAAAACATTCACTTGCTTTTTGCTTAGTTAACTTTATTTTCACATCTACTTAGTAGTTAATACAAAAGTAAATAACTTTGCATGCAGTATAGATGGAAATTTTATGAAATGTTCACAAATGGATTCTTCAAATGTCCAAAATAGAGTATGAGACAGTTTTATCTGGTGGTTAAGTGGCATATTTAAAAATGGGCTTTCTTTTCTTTTTTTTTTTTCCTGTGTACTCACAAATTTCTACAAATTACTTATGAATCCACTTAAGCAAACAATCATTATTAGCTCTTCTTAAACATACTGAGCTAGGCACTGGGTATAAAGTAGAGAACACAGGAGATATGGTTCCTTTCTTTATGGAGATTATAATTTGGGGGGAGAAGATATAAAATAAATAGCCAATCTGAAAAAAAAAGAGAAAAAATAAACAAGAAAAAGTAACAGCTCATTGACAATATAATTGCGTAGTAAATCCACTGAAAAGAGAGTTAGGTGCTAAGAAATTAAATAGGGAAGACATTTAAATTATAGTGATTTTAGAGACAGTTTAGAAGTTGACAGTGGAGCTGAGATTCATAGGATGAGAATTCCTAAGTGTCATGAGGAACAGGGTTAGAGATAATCAGGTCCACATATACTTATGTCTTTCCAAAATGTCAGAATTTATTGATGCTACATTAGTCAAAAATACCACAAGCTACATAGAGTTTTCAAGGGGACAATTCTCCTTAGTAATACCTATTCACTGGGTAATCAGAGGACCTTCTGGCAATTCTGATAAGCAATTGCCAAGTACTTATCATGATTGATAGCAAGATGCTGTCTGGTAAAGGCCGTCCTAAGGAGCTGTAGAGGTCCTATCTTTCACGGTCACGAAGTCTTCTCGGCCTTTACTTGGTTACATCTTTAACTGTTTAGATGCAGTTCTTATTGGCGAGGTTCAGCATCTGGTCTCTGTTGACATGGCGCCTTTTAAAATGTAAAATGGAATCTTTTTCTAAAATGGAGTTGCTTATGTCAAGGGTGCTCTATACACTATGTGAAAGGAAAATAATCCCTATAGAAAAAAAAAAGCATGAAAAGTATCTAAATCAGGAAAACATTTTTAATATAAGGGTATACAGCGAGTAATGAACAAGATAAGGCTGGAGATATTATCAGGGCCAAATTGTAAGGGGACAAAAGAACAAGTACAATGGGGAGCCATGAAAGATTTTCAAGAAAAGGAAGGGCAATGTTGATTCAAGTTTTAAAACATGACAAAACTGCTATGTGGAAAGTATTAGAAAGGAAACTGTATGGAAACATGAGGAACATTAAGAGATTACGGTGTTATCTTAGAGGCAGGTAAGATATAGTTTTGAAATGACTTTGAGTAAAACAGTGGACATGTTAAATGAAATTGCTAAAAAATATATTGGTGGCAGAATTGAAAGAATGCAGAAAGAAAGGAAGTGAAGGAAAGGGCCAATTTCCAGGTTTCCAATTTGAGCAACTAGATGGATGGTTTGGGGACCAAACTCAGCTTTAGGCATTGTATTAATTTGGATTACTTGCATCATTAGTGATGGAAACTCATCTCAAATTAGTTCATGCAAAACAGGTAATTCATTAGTCCAAGACTGTAGATGACTTCAGGTTCTGCTGAATATAATAAGACTTTTTTTTTTTTTTTTTTTTTTTTTGAGTTGGAGTCTCACTCTGTTGCCCAGACTGGAGTGTAGTGGGCCGCTCCC
>NW_007255558.1:308064-398765 GCF_000164805.1 Carlito syrichta
CACCTCAGCCTCCCAAAGGCGCGGGATTACAGGCTGAGCCACCGAGCCCGGCTATAATAAGACTTTCAATCATGTAGACTGGTTTTTGCTCCCTTCGGTGTGTTCCTTTTATTTCCTTGATGGCTCTCTCCACATGCTAGGGAAGGTGCCCAGTGAGAGTCACCATAAACTTCAGCATCTATCAACCAGACTTCAAAGAAATTTAGATGTTCAGCCAATGAACCCCGTCTAGTTCTCCTGAATGAAGTAAGGCAACAGTGAATTACAACTAGTGGTCATTTTCATTTCTTTAATTTTTTATCCCATCTGGATTTGCATAATATCACCTTTTACTCAGTTCTCTCTATACATCTATATATTTCTACTCTTTACCCTTAGAGTGTCTTTTGCTTACCCATTAAATACTGAAGTTCTTCCACCTCAGCCTACTCCTTAATCCTGTTCATTCTTAGTTTCTCTCCCTGAGCCTGAGCATCTGTTATCACAATTTTAAATTTCCTCACACTTAGCAGACAGTTATTCATTGGATACTACTGAGTTCCAGATACTATTCTAGGCACTATGGATATGTTTAGCAAAACATTTAACTTTAAATCTACCCACTTATCTACTTGTCTATTTATCTATTATCTATCCATCTATTGCTAACTTTAAAAGATTGACGCAAAAGTCAAAGGAAATGTCATTTTTGGGGGGGAACAAATCATTGTAATTTGGGTACACTGAGTCAGGGCAGTCCTGAATAGTGTCCCATAAGGCATGTGGAGAGGAGTCTTGTTAGAGAGGATTTCCACAAAAAGTTGGTTTTGGAGGCAGTTCATCGACAGGCAAAAATTCTAAATTGCAAACCCATTCCGATTGGGCTGTTAATTAGTGTGTTCCCAGATGACCAGCATATACTGACTTCAATTTTTAACCAAGTCTACTGGAATATTCTGTGGTTGGACCTTTAGCAGATGTGAATGTAATCTTCTCACAGTCTCCAGACTCCACTTTAAAGCTTTAGCCTTTGTTACCCTCTTTTTTTTCACACCATCCACCTCTATCAACTTTTATCTGCTGATGCCTCCCAAATCCAAATTCTAGCCCAAAACTCTCCCATAAGAAGGTCTATCCACTGAACTTCAGATTGATATATACAACTTCCTGCTGTACATGGCTACTTAAGCAATACACAGACACTGCTTAACTCAAAAATATTCAAACAAAAATTATCTTCTCCCTTAAAACCTGTTCTTCCTCATCATTTTCCATCCAGCAGTTGACACACCATCCATTCAGAAACCAGGGGGACATATTTTCCCTCTTTTTCTTTTACTTTCCATCCTTCATTATGTGACCAACATTTTAGCTCCAAATTAATTTTTTGGTTAATTCAAGCCCCCATCATCTCTCACCTATTGTGATAGTCTTCAGGTGTTTCTCCTTGACTCCAATTTCCTTTCCCTCAAATGAAACTTCCATATTACTGGCCTAAAACAAAAGTCTGATTGCCCTAGTCCTCCTCTTGTGACTATTATAATAATTCAAGCAACTTAGCATGACACAGGTAATCTGACCACCACCTCTCCCTACCCGCCCCCAACCTCATTTCTTGCTGAATTTTTCTCAAGCATTTTACATTCAGCATTTTCTCTTGGCATCCCCTGGGCTTGAAATTTCTAACATTTAATTGCTCTTTATCAGATGAATAATTTATGCTACAAAAGCAGATTACTTTCAGAAAGCTTTCTTGGAACGTTAAGTCTGGATTACACACTTCTCAGTGAACCTATTCAGTCACTCATTCATTTACTCATAGCAAACTTTGCTTTCTCTTCTGTCTACTTGTACTTGACACATGCTCGTGGGGTGTTTTTCTTGGTAGGATATGTGAGCCACAAGAGGGAGAAACATGTCTTAATTTATCTTCCTCTTTATAGTACCTAACTTAATGCTTTACACAACTAATATTTATTGAGTGAATACTTCTTTCTCTTTCAAACCTACATATTGTAAACAACTATTCATACACACTTCTCATTATAATAATGCATAAGTGAATAGCACCTTTAAGTTTACAAAGTGCTTTCACATTTATTATCATATTTGATACCAATCACTTTTAAGGGAGTATGCATGGGTTTTTATATTCTCCCTTTTAATACAGGGGAGTTGAAGTTCAGAGTTATTCAAGGTCAAACAACCAGTGATGGAACTGGAATTCTGGAAAACTCTTTTGATCCCAAACTATGTAAATTCTCCCAACATACCACGTTGTCTGTTCATATTGTTCACTAGCTTGGTGACCCAGTCTCCTCCACTCCCTCTTTCTGAAATTTGCCAGACGTTTTCTAACCCAGCAGAGCCTAATTTAGGAAAAGCAGATATTGCTGCTCAAGCAAGCCTGACCTTTCCCCCCGAGCTCCAACCCGTTTCTAGCTACCTTTTTCACCTATTTCTCCTCAGGTGTGCCACATCACTTCTAAAGCAACATGCCTAAAATAAAATTTATTCTATCTCTGTTCCTGTGCCCTCTGGCTACCACTCAAACTGGTTTGCCCTCCAAATTTTATTATTTTCATCAATGCTATTTTATCTTGGGGATTTGGAAATTAAAGTTACAGCTGTATCTAGTGATTCATCTCTTGAAAACAAACCTCTGTACTGATAAATTGTCATTATTTATTGAATATCTGCCAGGCTATCATTCATTCCTTCAGGGCCTTACTGAACAAAGACATTTTAGAGAATTAAATATGGCATGCTGAAAATAGTGCTCTCCACCTTACATAATTAGATTTGGACATAAAGATATTTCACAGATAACCTAAGCTGATAAAAGGTGAAAATTTCTAACAATGAGGAAATTACTTTTATTGCTTCAATTAATTTTTTGAGTGAAAAGTATGTTACCATTATTTTTCATCTTGTTTTTATTTCAGTTAATTTTCTTTATAATGAGAAGGCCAATGATGCCATCTGTTTTATATCTATTTATTTTCGTTTTTGCTTCATGCCTGTCAGTCATTTAGCTGCACTGATGGAACTAAGGCAAAAGAGATTCCCTTTCAGATTCGCTGAGTTTGGTAATGGTGGGGTCAGCTTTTTCTGCATTTAACAACTTTGTTATTTTAATATATGCTTGAAACCACTCACTAAATAAAAATGTAATTGATAAAATTAAAGTCTTTAAAAAGACCAGAAAGTTCAAAATATAAATTACCTACCCACTCAGTAAAACATATCTATATTATATTATTATATAAGAAGGCATAAACTATATTAATCAAATTTGTTTATCTTAACTGGTCTTTGAGTTAGATTTTAGAAATGAAGCAGAAAGTTACTTCTGTGACTAAAATTAAAAGGAAAAATTTGACAAATCTAAGTCTAGTTTTCTAATAACTTGGGTGTGGTTGACACTATGATATGTCACTCAGATCAAATTTGTAGAAGACTTTGTTGCCCTGGCTGCTGGGAAAGCTGTCAGTAAACAGACTTTCATCATCAGCCCCTTCAGAGACTGCCTCTGCTACAGAGTGAACTGAATTACACCCCTTCCTGGGTGGTCCACTCAACGGCTGATCAATGCAGGCAGGTCCAACTTGGGGTGACTTTGAAGAGCCATTCTGGCTTCTGAGTGTGATGGCCCATGTATGATGGGGATTGCCTGAGGCTTTGTTAGTTCTGCATCACAGCTCTGCCCTCTGCCCAATCTTGCATCCACACCTTCCTTTTGACAGGTGCCATTCCCTAATTAATACCCGCCCCACCCCACATACTAAACTCTCTCTTAGCTGAGCTCAACCTGGAACACTTCACTTCAAGGGTCTGTGAATCCTCCCAATTTACTTTCAAGATTATAGGTATATGTGAATTTTCCCAGGAGAGATTCTTCCTAGTTGACCTTTATATAAAAAAATATAAGTAACATTTTTCTAGTGTGTTGAAGACCATCTGATTACCTAGAAATAAAATGCTATTACCTTGAGCCTTTGAATTAATTCTAACAAATTCTGCATGACTATCACACATGTATCAACCGTTCAATGACTGTCATATTATGAATGGACAAAAATAAAACTAAATCAATGAATGTTTCAAAAGCAAAGAACTCCCTGCTAAGGTAAAAAGACAAATGACTTTATACCATAAACTTTGAAAAAAAAGTGATGATTTTCTTTGTGGCCAGGAGACTGTTTCAGGCCATCTTTTTCATTTTTATAATTTTTTTAAGGACACATGAAACACACCAAGGTGATGATATCCCCTGAAAATTTTTTTAAAAGATTGTGATACACTTTTGAAATTGTGTTCATGATTTCTTGCCTAGAGCCCTGCTGAACCTTTTTTCAAATTCATAAAGAAAGTCCCTCAGGATATTTCACAGTATGAGGATATACAGCCTTCTTTCCTGACAGGTCATTATTGTGTATCATGCTGGGATTGAGTACAGAGCTGGAGTGGGGCTCCTCTCCCTGCCTCTTCTGTAAATGTATGTGGGACTCAAGCTTTGGAATCTTAAATGTCCACAGGAGCTCAAAGGGTACTTGATGATTAATTTGCGCTACAGGACAGGACTGACGCAAGAATTGCAGTCAGTTCAGCAGGATTGCACTCAGAGTCCTTGGCAAAAGTCACATCACGTGAGGTTGACCACCATGCTGCGGTTATGACCACCTGCTGTGGTTTTTTTATGACCTGATGATGGGTAAGATTTCTTTGTTCCCCTTTTTACATTTTGAAATTAAAAGCATTTTCTTCAAAAGGAAAAGTTTAACTGCAAAAGAATGCATCTACCAAGCTCTGACTGAAGAAGAGAAACCAATATAGAGTAAATGAAACCATGGAGAAGCATATGCTGTGTGTCTAATTAGTCTGCAATCTTCAAAGTCGAGATATATAACAGGAGAGAGTATGCTTGGAACAAAGTTCCTCCTTTCCTTTAATGATGATATACTTTTCAGTCACTAAAATATGAAAGTCCTAGAAAATGTTACACCATGTAATTCACGGTTTTACTCTATATTATCAAGAAATCTTTGGGGGGAAAGTATGTTTTTAATGAATATTATTTTTAATAAATTATATTTTTCTTCTGTTATGCTCATTGTAAATGCAAAAAATATAGAAATAAATAAAACTCACTTAGAAGCCCCACTATCCAGAAAGAACAATCTGAACCTTAGTGAGAACCCAGATCCACTAAAACTATTATAAAATGTGAAAGAATTTTGAATTGCTGTTGAAAGCTTACAATAATTTACATTGGCTAAATTTTCAAGTAAACCATTTTATTATTATTATTATTATTTTTTGGCATTATCCCACAGTACTTTTTGTCTGCATTATATATGCCAAGCACATAGAAGCAAAGATAGTTGCTTCAGAGAACTCATAGGAACCAAGAGCAAACCCTCATCAGAATTGTAACCTAAATAAATCTAAGGACTTTTGCATAAAAGAGCATAAGTATTTTAAGTGCTTTGTTGTAAAATATGCATTCAAATACAAAATCACATTCTAGTAATACCTTAGACATACTAGAAGTTCACTAAGATCTTCACAGAACATGTGTTCACACATCAGTAATTCTTCTTGCCAAGTTTTGATTAATAATGTTGGTTGGTTGGGAGAATATAAGGACTCTGAACCCATACCCAAAGCCCATGAATCTTCAAAACTAATATCCTAATCTTCACTCTACCCCAGGGGGTTATGTGCTTTGTTCCTAATATTGAAGGGGATTTTGTGAGGGTTTTGATTTTTGTTTTTGTTTTATAACCTCAGAGAAGTTTTTATTTCTAGGAATAAATATTCAGAAGTTTGCTTTGCTCTTTTAAAATATTCAACTAATAATTATAAAAGCTAGTTCATTTTTAAGCTTTCAAGTTCAGGTTACTCACACTACTTTAAGTATAGGTTTAACACATTCTCAAATTATTTTAAGCACCTTTCAATAATTTTTGATTCCATGTACAACTTAATTAAAAACATTTAAACAATTTTAAAACACAGGTAAATACTTAATAATTTATTTTCTTATGTTTTTTATTTATTTTCTTAGGTTTAAATCAACACTTCAACATTACAGGACCCAACAAAAATATTCTCCTATCCATTTTTTTTTTAAATAGGGTCTCACTGAGTTGCCCAGGCTGGAGTGCATTGGCTATTCAAGGCATAATTATAGTATTCTAAAGACTTAAACTCCCAGGTTCAAGCAATCCTCCCACTTGACCCTCCTGCATAGCTAGGACTACTGGTGCAGGCCACCATGACTGGCTTCCCATTCTTTACCAAAGAATATTAATGCTGTGAGTTTAAGTCATCTACTTTTTTTTATATTCAGTTCTAGAAATCTTTCTAAGATTGAAAACTGCCTTCTCCTCTCTCCACTGAGAAATTTTTATAACATTCTTTAAATTTAGAGAGTTAATTTTCCAAATCTATCATTGACTCTTGAACAAAGTGGGATTTATGGGTGCTGTCCACCATCCCCCATGTAGTTGCAAATCCACATATAACTTTTGACTTTCCAAAAGCTTAAATAGACTACTTTTGATTGGAAGCCTAATTGATAATATAAACAGTCCATTTATACATATTGTGCATGTTATATGTATAATACATGGTATTCTTACAATAAAGTAAGCTAGAGAAAATAAAATGTTTTTAATAAATTTGTAAGAGCCAGCTTGGAGCTTGGCAACCACTGTGACAGAGGCAGGCAAAATATTCTAAGAACAAGTAGAAATGCCCAAAGGCCCAGAATGACTTCCTGCTGAATCTGGCAGTCACCAATGCAGCTATAAGAAAATACTACATCCATGATGTCTCTGATTGAATCGATATGTGCCAGGTCAGTGCCCAGCAGCCTATCCAGATGGAATTGGTGGTTCAGTACCACCAGCTGCAGTCCAGACTGGCTACTGTCAACATAGAGAATGAGGTGATCAAGCTCACCTTTGAGGAGTTTGATTTGGAGAAGGGGTATTACATCCTGACAGTCAGGGGCAGTGGGCAGGATGGGGACCCAAAGACATTTCTCTATATCCTGACACATACATCTGTCCCAGATCTCATTGTCAGCACCAAACATCAAATATGGCTCCTCTTCCAAACCAAAAGCAGTGACAGCTCCCTGGAATTCAAGGCTTCTTATGAAGTTCCCAGAGAAGGCTGAACTCTATTCAAGTCAGAAGATTTCTCTCAGCAAGAAAACGCTGGGAGAGACTGTCTAAGAGGGGCTGGTGAGCAGGTGGTCAGGCCCCTGGTGCAACAGCGGATGCTGCATCTTCTCTACTTTGTCCCTGCCTCTTCTTGGATCTTAGAAGTGGAGTACCATTGTTTTTTTTTTAATGGACAGAAATTTTCTTTTGAAAAAGTGGCAGTGAGAAACTATTGCCCCAGGCACTCCCTTTCCATTGAAGTAGGAGAGAAACAGCTCCAGGCTTTGCCCCACTACTTCAGCACCTGGCAGGGTGCTGAAAGGGGCTGCAGATGGAGTCTAGACTCAAATACCCATGGAAGAGGATAAGAGAGGCACCCCAGCACTATATTGAAGGTGGGATGGGAAAGTGCTCCGACTTGCTCACCATGGACCAACAGATCTGATCTCTGTGACTAGCAGATCAACTACTCAGGGATTGATCATGGACCAGAGGAAATATCCTGAGAGCACAAACTTCAGAGGGACCTGACAAGTGCTGCTCAGGCACCACACACCCTACCCTGATCCAACCATGGGACAAAGGTGTGGCCAGAAAAGGATGAGGAAGAACTCCAATGAGATCAGTGAACAAATTCAGAGCCCAGATCAGGGAGGAATAGAGGACTGAGCAAACATCAGAAGGAAAAGCCTCCCACTGACACTGAATAACAGAATCAAAGAGAAAAACAAGAGATCTGTCACAAATAAGGAAAAGCCAAAGGAAGACCTCAGACAATTTCAAGTCTACCAAAGACAAAACTGAAAAATCAGACTTTGGTGGTCAAAAATGGAAGTCACCAACGACTGTCCCCAGAATACAACAGCAATTAAGGAATGGATGGAAAGAGTGAATAAGACTCAAGAAAGACAAGATGCAACTCTGAAAGAACTTGTAACAGAGATTTTGACAATAAAAAATTTCATACAGGAAATAAATAGCAAGATGACAAGCATGGAAAGCAGAATTAACCTAGCTGAAGAAAGAATTTCAGAACTTGAAGACCAGAACATGGAATTAACCCAATCTGTAAAAAACATAGAAAAAAAGACTCAGAAAGAAAGAACAAAGCCTACAAGAGATGTGTGATTATATCAAGAGGCCAAATCTATGCCTGATTATTATCCCAGAAGAAGAAAGAGAAAATGAGAACAACTTGGAGCAAGTATTCCAGGAGGTAATCCAAGGAAAACGTTCCCAATCTCATCAGAGATATGACCAGTCAAGCACAAGAGATACAGAGAACCACCACAAGACATCAAATGAGAAGACTAACCCCTAGACACATAATAATTTGCCTACACAAAGTTAGCACAAAAGAAAAAATTTTAAAGGCAGCAAGAGAAAAAAGTCAGACTACCTACCGGGGAAAACCAATCAGACCTATCAGCAGAAACACTACAAGCAAGAAGGGACTGGAGCCCTATATTCAAATTCTTCAAAGACAAACAATTTCAACCAAGATTTTCCTATCCAGCCTAGCTCAGTTTCATCAGTGATGGAGAATTAAAATCCTTCCCAGACATCCAATCCCTAAGAGATTATGCAACTTCCAGACCAGGCCTCCAGAAGACACTTTAAAAGGTGTTAAGCACAGAAGAAAGAAGAAAAAAATGACTACACACTTCCCAAGAGAACAGCAGAATACAGAATCAACAGAGAACACAGCATAACAAGAAACTTGAAAACATACACATACATTAACCCCAAATCCAAAAGAAAATAAGCAAACAAAGAAATCACTTTATAAGAACCTCATGACAGGGATAAGCAATTACAATTCAATAATCAGTCTGAATGTAAATGGACTAAATGCACCTCTGAAAAGACACAGAATGGCAGACAGGATAAAAAATCATGACCCAATTATTTACTGCACCCAGGAGACTCAGCTAACTTCAAGGAATGCATACAAGACTCAAAGTTAAAGAATGGAAATGCATTTTCAGGCAAATGGATCACAAAAACAGGCAGGAGTTGCAATCTTAATATCAGACAAAATAACCTTTAAGCTATCAAAGATTTAAATATGCAAAAGGATACTACATAATGATAAAAGGTTCAATCCATCAACAAGAACTATCCATTGTAAACATATATGCACCCAACACAGGAGAACCAGCATTTATAAAGCAACTACTAAATAAACTAAAAAAAGATATCGACTCTAACACTATTATAGCAGGGAGCTTGTATACCCCACCAACAGCCCTAGATAGATGATCAAGGGAAAAAATCAACAAGGAGGTCCAGAACCTAAACTTGACACTCAACCAAATGGATTTAATAGATACCGAAAGATTATTCGACCCAACAACCACAGAATGTACATTCTGTTCATCACCACATGGAACATATTCCAAGATTGATCACATCCTTGGCCATAAATCAAGCATAAACATATTCCATAAGGTTGAAATCTTGCCATGCACATTCTCAGATCACAGTGGAATACAAATAAATATCAAAACCAACAACATTTCCCCAAAGCTCACAAAGACATGGACACTAAACAGCATAATGCTGAACAACTACCGGGTCAACACTGAAATAAGAGAAGAAATTGAAAGATTCCTGGAAAGAAATGAAAATGAAGAAACATCTTACCAAAACCTCTGGGATGCCATGAAATCAGTTCTAAGAGGGGAATTTATATCTCTAGGACCACACAACAAGAAAATGGAAAGATCACAAGTGGAGAGCCTAGCAAATCATCTAAGGGAGCTGGAAAGAGAAGATAACCAAGACCCCAACTTTAGCAGAAGAATCCAAATCACCAAAATAAGAACCCAAATACAGGACATAGAAGACAAAAATATCATAGAAAACATCAACAAAACACAAAGGTGTTTCTTTGAAAGAATTAACAAGATTGATGGGCCACTAACCAGCATGACCAAGAAAGAGAGAAAAAACCCAAATAAGCACAATCAGAAATACAAAAGATCAAATCATGACTGACCCCGAAGGAATACAAAAGATTATCAGAGACTACTATGTACACCTATGTGGAAACAAACTTGATAACCTAAATGAAATGGAGAACTTTCTGACATCACACAACCTCCCCAGGTTGAAACAAGAAGACATTGAGACACTAAATAGACCAATAGCAACCCAGGATATTGACTCTGTCATTTGAAAACTACCTACCAAAAAAAGCCCTGGACCGGATGGCTTTCCAGCAGAATTCTACACAACATACAAGGAGGACCTGATATCAATCCTACTGAAAGTATCCCAGGCAATTGAGAAAGATGGAATTCTCCCCAAATCATTTTGCAAAGCTAACATCACACTGATACTCAAAAAAGTAAAGATCCACCAAAAAAGAGAACTACAGGCCAATATCCCTTATGAACATAGACGCAAAAATCTTCAACAAGATTCTAGCAAATCACATCCAAAAACACATCTCAAAACTCATCCACCATGACCAAGTAGGCTTCATCCCCAGGATACAGGGCTGGTTCAACATTTGCAAGACCATAAATGTAATTAAATACATCAGCAGATATAAAAGCAAGAACCACATGATTATCTCTTTTATGCAGAAAAGACTTTTGGTAAAATTCAGCATGCCTTCTTGATAAAAACCCTCAAACACCTTGGTATAGAAAGAACATACATCAAAATAGTAAGTGCCGTCTACGATAAACCCACAGTTAAAATACTGCTAAATGGACAGAAACTGGAAACATTTCCCTGAAAACTGGAACAAAACAACCTGCCCACTCTCACCCCTCTTGTTCAATATTGTGTTGGAAGTCCTAGCTTGGACAATTAGACAAGAGAAGGAAATCAGGGGTGTCCAAATAGGAAGAGAGGAAGCCACGTTATCCCTCTTTGCTGATGATATAATCCTATAACTTGAAAATCCAAGAGAATCTGTCAAAAACCTACTCATGCTGATGAAGAACTTTGGCAAATTCTCAGGGTACAAAATAAACATACAAAAGACAATTGCATTTCTATACATCAACAACAAGCTGGCAGAGACTCAAATAAAAAGCAAAATCCCATTCACAATAACCACCAAAAAAATGAAATACCTCAGCATCTTCCTAACCAGAGAAGTGAAAGACTTTTACAACAACAGCTACAAAACACTATTCAAAGAAACCCAAGAAAACACAAACAAATGGAAAAATATTCCACGCTCATGGATAGGAAGAATCAACATTGTTAAGATGTCCATCCTACCAAAGGCAATCTACAGATTCAACATAATACCCATTAAGTTACCAGCATAATTCTTCTAAGACATGGAAATGACAATACAGAAATTCATATGGAAACATAAACAAACACAAATAGCCAAAACAATCCTTAGCAAAAGAAACAAAGCAGGAGGTATCACACTTCCAGACTTCAAACTTTACTATAAGGCTACAGTAACTAAAACAGCCTGGTACTGGTACAAGAACAGGCACATAGACCAACAGAATAGGATAGAGATTCCAGAAGCAAAGCCTCAACTCCTCAACCAACTCATCTTTGACAAAGCCTCCAATAACAACCACTGGAGAGAGGAGAACCTATTCAGTAAATGGTCCTGGGAAAACTGACTGACCACGTGCAGAAGATTGAAACAGGACCCTTACCTATCACCATACACAAAAATTAACTCTAAATGGATCAAAGACCTAAACTTAAAACCTCAAACTATAAGAATCTTAGAAAATGCAGGAGACAACCTTATGGAAGTTGAAACTGGCAACCAATTCCTATTCAGAACCCTAAAGGTCAATACCTTAAGAAATAAGATAGACAAGTGGGACCTCATCAAACTAATGAACTTCTGCAAAGCAAAAGAAACCATCCAAAGAGCAGGGAGACAGCTCACAGAATGAGAAAAAATATTTGCCAACTTTATATCTGACAAAGGCCTAACATCTAGGATCTACAAGGAACTCAAACACACTGAAAGGACAAAAACAAACAGTCCCTTTAAAAAATGGGCAAAAAATATGAATAGTCACTTCTCAAAAGAAGATATACAGGTAGCCAACAGACACATGAAAAAGGGCTCAGCCTCACTCATCATCAGAGAAATGCAAATCAAAACCACAATGAGATACCACCTAACCCCAGTAAGAATGACCATCATTAATAAAACAAACAACAACAGATACTGGTGAGGATGTAAGAAAAAGGAACTCTTCTACACTGCTGGTGGGAATGCAAATTAGTGCCACCTCTTTGGAAGACAGTGTGGTGATTTCTGAAAGAACTAGAAATTGACCTTCCATATGACCTAGCAATTCCTCTATTGGGAATATACCCGGAGGAACTCAAATCATTCTACAAAAATGATACCTGCACACATGTGTTTGTTACAGCTCTATTCACAATAGAAAAAGCATGGAACCAACCATGTTGCACATCAAAGCTGGACTGGATAAAAAAATGTGGTACATATACACAATGGAATATTATGCAGCCATAAAGAAGGACAAATATATGAACTTCGCAGCAACTTGGATGGATTTGGAATCGATCACACTCAGCGATCTATCACAGAAACAAAGAACAGAGTACCATATGTTCTCACTCATAAGTGGACCTTGAACAATTATAATACTATAAGAAAGTGATTGGCAGTAATGGGAAACTATTGGGGAAAGTGGGATTGGCAGTTGAGGGAAACTGCTATGGGAGGGAGGGGCATACCTCATCAACAAGGATACCAGCATAATCAATGTTTGTATACCTAACCCTGAATTTTACCCCATATCTTTATAATATAATAAATAAATAAATTGTAAAAAAGAATATGTAAGAAAAAGAAGATATGTTTACTCTTCATTAAGTTGAAGTATATCATTATAAAAGTTTTCATTCGTGGTCATCTTTAACTTGAGTATACTGAGGAGAAGGAGAAAGAGGAGGATTTGGTTTTACTGTTTCAGGGTGTCAAAGGTGGGAGGCAATCTTTGCATAAGTGGACACAGTCATTTCAAACCCCTATTGTTCAAGGGTCAACTGTATCTATAAACCATCATATTCTATTCATGCCCCCTGGATTCATCTGTATCCACTCACAGAGGTCTACAGTCCTTAACCCAGGTTGATCCATTGATTGGGTTTTATCTTGCACTACCTTGGAGAAAGACAAATATATTTTCTGTCAAAGCCTCAAAATGTTCAAGTTTGAATGGAAACTGCATTATTTCATATGCTTCTTAAAACTAAGCAACTCTTTTGAATATTAAATATTTGATTCACAGATACCTCTTTGTATTCTATTAGGTCCAACAGACATGTTTTCTCAGAAACCAGCATTCCCCATGTCTCTGATGTTGGTGCTTTAGAAAGAGAAATACCAAAAGATGGCTGTCAGGACAGCCTTGACAAGAATATTTTGTGCCAAGTTTCTTGTTTGAATAGACTAGAAATTCAACAGCTTCTAGTAGGAAGATGACCTCAAAGAGAATAATATTGCAAGTTTTTGAACTGGGATTTTAGTTTATCAGTTTTGCGTGACTAGTTTCTGGGAACTTTTTAATGCTGCATAGTGATGACGTGTCCTAAGGATTATGAACAGCAGTGGAAGCAGAAAGCACAACACTAAGGTGATACATCTTCAGAAAACCTCCTAATAATGCCTTTCTACTATCACCATCTTCCAGTGTAGCATCTCACATGCATAAAACACAGAAAAATAGTTCTCAAAATATCCTTCCTTCCAGTTTACTTGAAATGCATTGCTTTGGTATAACTTTCATTTCTCTATTTTTGATGGGGTACAGAAAAATATTTCTCTCCTACCAGAAAAATAATAGTCCATGCTTGATGAAAAATAAGAACTGACAACTAGCCTCTAAGAAAAGAGAGACAACAGGACTTTGTTTGGTAATTATACACACCTTTTAACAAAAAACCCACCACTCAACTTTAGCTAATTCCCATCATTTTGGAATACAAGCCCAACACTGCCAGAAACTTTCATTTTCATGTGAAATAGCCCTATATTAAATTATTAGTTCAAATTTTAATAAAACATTAAACCAAGTGTACCAATAAGTTTATTCAAGCCCCAAGCTGCTAGTGTTCCTTTGAGTGTCCTTGAATTCGACATGCTGCATGCTTTCTAACATGCATTATCTCAATGCCAGAAGGGCTCACCTTCTTGCTTGAAAAATTCTGTAACAGTCATGTGCATAAGTTGAGATTGTAGTTAACATGCCTTTTTCTGTTAAAATTCAACTAGCCCCCCTCCCTCGAATAACACAGTCAATTGTCTAAGCTAATATAAGTCATCTTGCATCTTATTATGAATATTCAAAATATTCTTCCTTCTCTGATTGGCTAGTTTTACTTTATCATCCTTCAGTTTCCACAGTAATCGTCTTCTCCCCTGTGGCAGGTTTCTAACATCAACACTTAAATGTTTTGTCTTTCTCTCTACACTCATAGCACTCTGTAGAATACCTCAACTGTGACAAATTGCCATGAGATTAACAGCCTTGGTCAGCCTACCAGTTCAAAGAGGTCTAGGATCATGTGGGGCAAGTTTGAACCCCATCACAGCTTGGAGACACAACAAGCCAAACTTAGGCAAGAGCAGCCAACCTGCAGACAGGTGGATGAGAAAAAAATATTTTTTTTTGATTGGTGTGATATGCAGCAGTATTGTGACAATAACTAACCAGTTCCACCTGTTTAGAGTCCTATAACCATGGTTAAGACATCTTTTGAGAACACTGTATTCCTGGAATTTGGAGCACTGAACCAAAAGTCTAAGTTGTCAGAAAAAAATAAATAAATAAATAATACTTTTAGTATTTTTTTTCCTGAAACTGCTTTTCACGAAGAAATCATTGTTCATTATATGTGATCCTTAAAGTCCATGCAGTTCTTGCTTATTACTCTGAGAGGAGTATTTATGATAAGGAAATCTGACAAAAATCATTTACTTTTCAGATTGAATGAGCACATTTAAACATTTTTAATTCCACTCAATGAGTATACATTTTTGAGTCCCTACTAAATATAAATACTAAATAACAAAATGAAGCAAAGAGATCCAAAAACATGTGTGAGGAAAAGATCGTTGTTTAGTGAGAAACATTTATGCATAGATTTCGAGTAAACTTTGGCTGTTTTCATGTACAGCACGGAATGCCACCAGGTATCATGCGTGGTCAAGCAGTAGCTGAAGGCAAGGGTGAATATCATCTTCCAAGAAGACTATAAAAGAGAGAAAAGAATTCATCACTGATGATAGAACTCTGGTTAGCACTAACATTTAAATATGAAACAAAGAAAGAAAAACCAGAAAATGTGAGTAGGGGCTGACCATAGCATTAGAAGTAAAGTTTGGGATAATTAGTATCATAAAAGCTAAAGGAGGAGTAAATTTCAATGAGAGTAACTGACAGTGTCAAATATTTGAGAAAATGTGGGCTTTATGACAAGGAAAGTTTTTCATTGGATTGGGCAATTAGGAATTCACAGACAATTTCAGTTATTTAAATTTTACAATAGGGAAAGGTGACAAGCCACGATATAGTGAATTGAGGACTCTATGGGCTGTTTAATAGAAAAGACAGCTTTTCTAAAAGCTTGACTATGAATGAAACGGATTAAAAACATCTACCTGACTCATAACTTGCTCTCACTTGTGAATGTTGTGTTAAGCTTTCTTTCTTGAGGCATTGTTAAAAAGTTAGCCGAAAGCTGCCTCCTTGCGTGTTTTGGGTTGACCTGGAGGTTTCCTGTAACCTTTCACTGTCACCTCACTGGATGTGTAAGCAGACACCAGTTTACTTCTGTGCCAACCACTGAGCTGTAAGCAATCTAAGGTGCCCAACTACTCAAACTGGGTCCACATAAGGCAGATGCTGAGCTGTACCCAATCCAGCAGTTTCTGTCCCTCTCTTCGGTTTTCACTAGGACACTTTTCTTTCTCTATCCATAAAACTTCTTCTACCACATGGCGCTGGAGTCTCCGAGCCTGCTCTGGTCAGGAGGCTGCCCAATTTGGAACCATCTCTGTTCAATTAAACTCTTAAACTAAATTCATCCTAAGTTTTTAAAATTTTATCAAGGACTTGATGTATTCTTAAAATATGTCTCATTTGTCTTTTCATTTTGCTTTTATATTTTTCAAAAAAAAGTACTTTTTTCTGTATAGACAAAAAATAGTTATTTTGACTAAGCTCATATAATTATCAGAATCAGTCTATATTAGATAATACCTAAGAAACTTTATTCAAATTCCTGGGTCTACATCTAGTAAATGTATGGTTTTAGATGAGTTGTTTGCTTTTTAAAATTTTTTATTTTAAAGATGTGGGGTACAATTCAGGGTTAGATATACAAATGTTCATTATTCAGGTATCCTTGTTGGTAAGGTGTGCTCCCTCTCCCTCAGCAGATTCTCACTATGCCAATCCTGCTCCCCCCAATCCAGCAGTTTCCCACTACTGACAATCCTTTTCTTATAGTATTACGATGATTATTCAAGGTCTGCTTATGAGTGAGAATATGTGATACTCAGTTCTTTGTTATAGTGATATATCACTCAGTATTATAGACTCTAGGTCCACCCAACTTACTGTAAAGTTCATAATTTTGTCTTTATTTATGGCTACATAATATTCCATTGTGTATATGTACCACAATTTTTTTAAACCAATACTCTTTCGATGAGCAGCATGGTTGGATCCATGTTTAGCTATTGTGGACAATGCTACAATAAACATATGTGTGCAGGTATCTTTTTCTCAGAGTGATTTGAGTTCCTCCGGGTATATTCCCCGTAGGGGGATCATAGGGTCATACGGAAGGTCTATTTTCAGATCTTTTAGGAATCGCCAAACTGTTTTCCAAAGAGGTTGTATTAGTTTACACTCCCACCAACAGTGTAGAAGTGTCCCCTTTTCCCTGCATCCTCTCCAGCATCTGTTATTTTTTGAGTTATTAATGATGGCCATTCTGACTGGAGTTAGATGATATCTCCGTGTGGTTTTAATTTGCGTTTCTTTGATAACTAATGAGGCTGAGCATTTTAGATGAGTTGTTTAAACTTTCTAAGCTTCCATTTCCTCTGATGGAAAATGAGACTATTATTCTCTACTTCATTGAGTGTATATCAGGGTTGGAAAATATGAAAATCCTATAGGGACTGGTACAAAGTAAATACTCAATAAATGGTGACTATCATTATCACTGTTATTGTTAATATTGCCATCGTGCAAAGAACATTATGCAACATTTTCTTGCATTTCAGAGTCAGTGTGACTGATTTGATTGAGTAACAATTGATGTCACAGCCACTTAAGTCCAAAGTACAGCTTATTATTTCATTTTTTCACAGTCAGAAGAGAAAGAAAAATGTAATGTTTTCTCAGTCATTCCTCATCACACACAGTGAGATATGCAAGCATATGCATACACACACACACACACACACACACACACACACACACACACACACACACACACACACACACCGATACCACCACCACTTAACCCTGATAACCACTTAACCCATAAATACTCCAGAAAAAAAATCTTGGATTCTATGTGGAAAAATTAATATAAAATGTTTATCTTGTCCTTCATATGAGTGTCTTCCACATGATTAAGTTTCAGTCAAATAACATCTTAGGCTCTTAGGCTCTTCTCTATCTTATTGCCTGATCTCCTGTCTCCATCAGATCTTTGGTCTGCTTAGATATATTTGCTTCTATGAGAGCTGAAAAACCTCTAGTTATCTGGTATTATGACCTTGTACTAAAATGCTATTCTTACTCCTAAACCAGAAGCTTTTCTCTATTATCCACTTAATAAAAATTGACTACAGTCAAATGGAAAATTTTGCCTAAAAAAAAATCACAAATGATGCTCAAGGGAGTAGAAAACAATCACAAATGATGCTCAAGGGAGTAGTTTAATGCTAACTTTTACTCACTTTTTCCTCCTCTATTTGCTTGATTTCAAAATGCCCACAAGTGATTCGTTTATGAAATACATAGTAGTTTTATATAAAATTTGACCTTTAAAAATATAATTTATACAGTAAAATAATTCCTATTTATTTGAGATAAACACAGCACAGTGTACATTTTATTTTAATTACTGTGCTATTGAATACCAATAGAAAGTGACAGTATTTTTTATTTATTAAAATTATTTATTATCTTAATAGGATTTTAAATTTTTATTTTATTTAGGTAAGAGCACTTATCATGAAATTTGCCCTTTTTTCAATGTTTAAGTGTACAATACACTGTAGTTAATTATAGGAACAATGCTGTACAGCAAGCCTCTAGAAAATATTTGTTTTGCAAAATTGATAGTTTGTACCCATTAATAAGCAACTACAAATTTCTTCCTCCATTAGCCCTGTATGTCACCATTCTACTCTTTGATTATATGAATTTGAATACTTTAGATGCATTATCTAAGTGGAATTAGACAGTATCTGTTCTTCAACAACTGGCTTATTTCACTCAGTATAGTGTTCTCAAGGTTCATCCATACTGTTACACGTTCCAGAATGTCCTTCTTTTTAAGGCTGAATAATATTCCATTGTATGCACGCACCACATTTTCTTTATCCGTTCATCCATTGATAGAAATTTAGGTTGTTTCCATGTCTTAGTTATTATGAATAGTGCTGCACTGAACAATGGAGTGCTAATATCTCTTCAAGATTCTGATTTCAGTTATTCTGGATGAATACCCAAACTCTATCCAATGGTTCTATCCCTATGGATCATAAGGTTGCTGTATTTTTTAAGTTTTTGAGGAATATCCCCTTGTTTTCCATAACAGGTAGACAATTTTATATTCCTTCCAACACCGTATAAATGTTCCAATTTCTCCACACCCTCCCAACACTTATTTTCTTGTGTGTGTGTGTGTGTGTGTGTGTGTGTGTGTGTGTGTGTGTGTTTTATAATAGCCATCCTAACAGATATGAGGTGATATCCCATTGTGGTTTTGATTTGTATTTTTCTGATAATTAGTGACACTGTACATCTTTTTATGTACTTGTCAGTTATTTGTATGTCGTCTTTGAAGAAATATGTATTCAAGTCCTTAAATGAGTTATTAGTGGAGGGTTAAAATTTGTGTGTGTGTACATGTAGTTTTTCTTTTCTTTTTGCTATTGAGTTGTATGAATTTCTTATATATCTTGGAAATCAATTTCTTATCAGTTATATGATTTGCATATATATTCTCCCATTCCCACAGATTGCCTTTCCCTGTGTTTCTTGTTTTCTTTATTGGACAGAAGATTTTTAGTGTGATATAGTCCCTTTTTTTATTTTTGCTTTTATGGCCTTACTTTTAGCATCACCTATGAAGTTATTACCATAACTAATGACATAGGATCTTTTTCTATGTTTTCTTCTTGAAGTCTCACTGTTTCTATTCTTACATTTAACGTTATAATCAATTTTGAGTTGATTTTTGTATGTGGTAAAAGATAAGGATCCAATTTCATTCTTTTGCTTGTGGATATTCAGTTTTCTCAGCAGTGTTTGTTGAGGAGACTATCTTTTCCTATTGTGTATAATTTTCAAAGATCAGTTGATCCTACATGCATGAATTGATTTCTGGGGTCTCTATTCTGTTTCCCTGGTCTATATGTCTGTCTTTATGCCGGTACCATACTGTCTCAATTATGATAACTTCATAATATATTTTTAAATCAGGAAATACAATGCCTCTCTCTTTGTTATGTTTAAGATGATTCTGGTTATTTAGTGTCTTTGTGGTTCTATAAGAATTTTTGTATTGTCATTTTTCTATTTCTGTAAAAAATGCCATTGGAATATTGACAGGATTGCATTGAATCTATAGATCACTTTTAATCACACTAAGTCTTTTAATCCATAAGCAAGGGATGTCTTTACATTTATTTGTATATTATTTCTTTTATTGATGTTTGTAACTTACAGTATATAAGCAATTAATTTTCTTAGTTAAGTTTATTTCTAAGTATTTTACTCTTTTTAGTACTATTGTAAGTGGAATTGTTTTCCTTAATTTCCTTTACAGGTAACTTATTGCTAGTGTATAGAAATGCAACTGATTTTTATGTTAATTTTGAATCCTGCAAATTTACTAAATTAGTTCTAAAAGTTTTGGGTGCAGTATTTAAAATTTTCTTTGTATGAAACCATGCAGTCTTTAAACGGGGACAATTTCACTTATTCATTTTCTATCTGAATGCCTTTTATTGCTTTTTCTTGCCACATTGCCCTGACTAGGACTACCGTTAATGTGCTAAAGAGATGGCATCCTTTACCTTATTTCTGATCTTAAAGGAAAAGCTTTTATGTTTTCACTATCGAGTATGACATTACCTGTGGACTTTTCATATATGGCTTTTATTAACAGAGCATTTTTAAAGCACATTTAGATAACTCTTAGAACAGAGATAAAACTAGATTCTTCTAAGTTACTTTCTGATTATTACTCATAAAAAGCATATATATATATAACCTAAAATTGGAATCAGTCATTTTACTGATTTTACTGATTTTTTTTCAAATGTCAGAGAAGGATTTTGTTAAAAACAAAGGGAAAAAGCTTTAGTACCAATTTAACTAGTGATGGAAATAAAGGATATGTTCTGAAAAAGATGTAAGTTTATCAAGTTGCTAATTGGAGAGCAAACAGTTTTTTGGCATTAATTGCTTCAATTCAATACTATATTAGTTTATTAGTTTTTCCAATATCTTCTGAATAGCATTGTCTTATGTGAAACTACATTATGTTATCCGTTGCTCTATCACATTAGCACAAACTTAGCAGTTTTAAACAACATATATGAATGGGTGTGGTGGCTCAAGCACTTTGGGAGGCTGAGGCAAGAGGATTGCCTGAGTTCAGCGGTTCAAGACCAGCCTGGGCAACTTGGTGAGACCTCGTCTCTACAATAAATAAAAAAATAAGCTGGGTGTAGTAGCATGAGCCTGTAGTTCCAGATACTTGGAAGGCTGAGGTGAAGGATTGCCGGAGCCCAGGAGGTCAAGGTTGTGGTGGCCATGAGCAGGCCACTGCACTCAGCCTGGGTGACAGCGTGAGACTCCAACTCAAAACAATAAAAATAAGTAAATAAATAAATAAAAATAAACAACACACATTTATTATTTCACAATTTCCAGGAGTCAAGAGTCTAGTCACAGTTCAGCTGGGTCTTCAGCTCAGTCTCTCACCAACACCAAATGCATTCCTGGTATCAGCCAGGTCTACAGTCTCATCAGAGTCTCAAATTTCAGTTTCCCAACATATTGCAAAACTTAATTCACTTTTTTTGACTAATTAAAAATTTTTAAGAGTTTTAACCTTCTACAAATGTAAAATATTGTGGTTATTATTATTGTTGTTAATCAGAGGAAATTAACAGACTTTTCAAAATCACCAGACTTTCTGAATTCACATTTGTTTCTTTTATCATCTTGCTTTTTTGTCAATAAATATTTTCCACCACTTTATATTTTCAATCTGATTTCCTATTGTACTTTAAAATTATTCAAGGTACAGAGTTTCCATGACTACTTGGAAAACTATTTGGCACTGTAACAGACCACATACTTAAATTTTTTTTTACCTATATGACTGGTTTTCCCTTTGCTCTGTCTTATTTCACTACTTCATTCTTTTCTTCAATATCACATTGAGAACTCTTATCCAATTTTCAATGCACTGTCATTTGCTCTTTTTTTTTCTTAGTTCTGTTGCTTATCAAGCAATTCTGTCTCATAGAATCACTTTGCTTTAGAAACTATGTGCCAGGTGTCTGGTAGTAACTCGTGATGCTTTTAGATGAATCTTGTTTAATTTTCTTTTTAACCTTGCTTTAAGTGTACAGAAAAACACATGTTCAAAACACATTGAACAGCAGGAGCAAAACACTTTTGGAGGGAAGAAGAATGGAAAAGTACATACATATCTTATTTTATTTATTCATAAACGTAGTGCTGTTTTTCTACAGGTGGTTGTCTGCAGGTGATTGCCTGCAGAAAGACACTAGAAAGTAATGGAAATTAGTGCACTCAACACAGCAGGAAACATTTAGCCTTTTAGATGTACTTTAGGAAGAAGCTCTCTATGGATAGTCTTGCAGAGTATGATTCTGAAGAGCAAAACAAAATCTAACATCACAGGCATTGAATCAATTCTCCACTTAATGCATCCAAATTGTGAAACCTAACAAAAATAACTCTAACTCTTAAAAATTTCATTTTTAAAAGAAAATTCTAAACATAAATAAGAATATTTTATGTAAGAATGAGAACTATTTCATAAGTCTATTTTATCCAGTGTTAGCTTTATAAAATACCTTTATAGAAGTGCATTTAAAATAATTGACACAAAATTTAACTTAATGAATAGTAATATGATTTTTTTTCTTTTTAACCTGAATATTTTTAATGTTGAAAATAATGATAAAAACAAAATTAAGTATTACTTGTTAAAATGGCAAGAGTTTAAAAATAACAACCCATGTCAATGGAGTTGGATGGAGTGCATGAGTCTCCACATAAATGAATGGGCACAGGGACAAATATGCCTGCAAATGTGTCAGTAGTGAGTCTGCAAGTGTCTGACTGAGTGGGGACATAGGAACAAATGAACTAAGATCTCCTGATGAGGTGGCTAACCCCCATAGCAATTTAGATCCCAGTGCAATCCACAGCCCACAGGCAAGTACCATCTCTGCAACCCTACTGGAAAGAAAGCAGTGGAAAATCACCTGCTGCCAGCACTGCCCACCACCACAGCCTTCAGCACCAGATAAGACATTGGCAGCAAGAACCATGGAGAAAATACACTGGAGGAACTAGCTGTAGAGTCCCAACAGAGGACAGGATGCGGGAAGGTCCATACCACATTTGTCCTGGACACCGGGCAGAGACAGGCTCAGGCCTGCCTGTGTGAACAACAAATCCCTGAGACTGAGGAGTGAATCCAGCACCTCTCTGAGGTATATCACTGCCAACACAAAGAGGACACCCCAGGTGCAGTACCCCAGAGGGACAAACCCTCCAAAGAGACCCAGGTGCACCACCTCCTTAGCTGAAACATTAGTGGGTCTATGGCTGCAACTGGAGATGAAGAATCCAGCCTGCACTGGATGAGTAGTAACGAGTTTTAAAGTGACCCAGCTCCCTTTTAAGGGGTACAGGGGGTTGGAGGCTTACCCTGTACCCAGGCTGGAGTGCAGTAGCAAACACATGGACACCACAGCCTCGGTCCACTTAACTGAAGCAATCCTTTTGCCTCAACCTCCCAAGCAGCTGGAACTACAGGTGTTCACCACCACTCCACACTGCTCTTTTGATTTTTTGTGGAGACAAGGTCATGCCAGTTTGCCCTGGACTTGGGAAATCCTCTCACCTCTGCCTCCCAGGGTTCTGGGATTGCAGGTGTGAGACACCACACCCAGCCTGGCCAGCTCCCTTTTTTCCAGTGATTGGTGAGATGTATGAGCCAGGTGGGGAGCATCCTGATGATCAGTGCACACAGAGAGAAGTGAACACAGGTGGATCAGTTGGGAGTAGTTTATAGCCTTCCCCTACATGCATGGTGAGCAGGGTGACAGATCCAGAGGTCAGAACTTCCTCTCCTCTGCCACAAGCCAAGAGTAGAGGTGCTTGGGCCATGCCAAAAAGGAACTTGAAGCTTCAGAATCTGCCACAAGAGGGCAATCAAAGATTATATAAGTACCCCCCACCCTACCCCACCCCCATTCTTTTTATATAGTTTACTGAGGGTGTGTACTTCTTTTTTGTTTTACTCAATCTTCTTATTTTTTCACACTAGGGAATATGTGAATATAAGTGAAAATCTCGTATTGTTGATGTAGTTTTTTCTTTCTTTTTTACTTTGTTTTTTCTGTTTCTTACTGGTCTGTTTGTTGGTTTGCTTCTCCTTTTCTTCTTTGCTCTCTTCATTGTCCTTTCTTCTCCCTTCTGTCTTTCTTAGCTTTTTTCCTTCTGTTGTGTTATTTTGTACCCAGAGGAGATACATTCATTCCCACTGCATGGACATACTGTGAGCTGGTGGGAAATGAGTCCCTGTGGCCCACAACCCAGTCAGCAAACATTGTGATCTGTAGGCATCTTTCAAATCTTAGCACTCTCCAACATACTTTATTCAAATCACGAAGCTGCAAAAGGACAGCACTGCTCCCCACACCTAACACAACTTCAAAACTGAATAAATATGGAGGTTTTACCAAAGGAAGAATAGGAGGTTGAGCAAAAAGATGTGAAAACTACTTCTATTCTCACTGACCAAAAGAAGTAAAGAGAAAAATAAAAAGCCCATCACAAATGAGAAATCAATGGAAAAAAACAGGTACCACACAAAGTCCAAAAAGGATAGTGCATGAGAATACAGACTTTGGAACTCAAACAATGAAAAGTGCCAAGATCACCTGGACTCAGACCACAAATCCAGAGATCAATGAATGAATAGAAAAGACGAACAAGAACAAAAAACGGAAAGAAGAAAATATGAAAGAATTAATTAGAGATGTAAGCAAAAAGAAATACAGTAAGTGAAATAAATAATAAACTGACAAGCAGGGAAAGCAGAATTAACCAAGCAGAAAAAAGAGTCACAGAGTTTGAAGATCAAAATATGAAACTAACCCTGTCTGTTAAAAACATAGAAACTTTAAAAGACAGAACAAAACCTTCAAGAGATGTGCAATTATATTAAGAGACTGAACTTACGGCTGATTGGTATCCCCAAAACAGAAAAGGGATTGAGAGCAGCCTGAAACAAACATACCATGAAGTCATCCAAGAAACTTTCTGCATCTCATGAAAGACTCGACCATCCAAACAAAAGAGACCCAGAAAATCCCTGAAAGGCATCAAATGAGAAGACCAACTCCTACACATGTGAGAATTTGCTTTCACAAAGTAGGTATAAGAGAAAAAATCCTAAAGGCAGGAGAAGAAATGTAAAACTACCTGCAAGGGAAGAGCAATTAGAATAGCAACAGACTTATCTACAGGAACACTATAGGCTAGAAAAGACTGGAATACAGTCCTCAAAGTTCTCAAAGATAAACAATTCCAACCAAGAATTTTCTACCCAGCTAAGCTAAGTTTCATCAGTGATGAACAATTAAAATACGTTTCAGATATTCAATGCTGAAGAGTCTATGCTGCCTCCAGACCAGTTCTATAAGAGACACTTAAGAAGGTATTAAACACAGAAAAAAGCAAAATAAAAAAAACAACCATGCTCTTCCCAAGAATGCATGAACACAGAGAAAACATAGCATGCATCATGATTGCAAAACTGAAAACACACAAATATATCAACAAAAAAGAAAAAGAAAACCATCAAAAAAACACAAACAAGCAATGACAAAAATGCTGTAGGAAACTAATGACAGAGATAAAATCTCACATCTCAATAGTCAGCCTGAATGTGAACAGACTAAATGCACCACTAAAAAGGTATAGAATACCAAACTGAATTTTTAAAAATGACCTATCTGTATGCTGTCTCCAGGAGACACATCTTGCCAGAATGGACACTTACAGACTCAAAGTTAGAAGATAGAAAACAAATTTCCAGGTGAACAGAACACTAAAGGAAGAAGGAGTTGTGATCTTAATATCAGACAAAGCAACACTTAATCTATCAAAAATTTAAAAGATACAGAAGGATACTACATAATGATAAAAGGGTTCAATACATCAACAATAAATATCTATCCTAAACATAAATGCACCCAACATAGGAATACCTGTTTTTACAAAACAGCTGATAAGTAAACTAAAAAAAGATATTGACTCTAATGCTATCATACCTGGGGACTTAAATACCCCACTAACAACCTTAGATAAAACTTCAGGGCAAATAACCAATAAAAAGATCTGAAACTTCAACTTGATGCTAGACCAAGTGGACTTAAAAGGTATCTATAGAACATTCCACTCAACTACCACAGAATATACATTCTACTCATCACCACATGGAACATACTCCAAGATTAACCACATCCTCGATCATAAATCAAGCATAAACAAATTTCACAAGATTGAAATATTGTCATGCACCTTCTAAGACTACTGGGGAATTTAAAAAAATCAACACCAACAAAATTCTTCTAAAAACCACAAAGACATGGACACTAAACAGCATGATGCTGAACAACTGCTGGGTGAACACAGAAATTAAGATTCCTGGAAACAAATGAAAATGAAGACACATCTTACAAAACCTCTGGGATGCCATGAAATCAGAACTAAGAGGGGAATATATATCTCTAAGAACACACATCAAGAAAGTAGAAAGATCACAAATTAACAGCCTAACGTCACCTAAGGAAGCTGGAAAGAAAGACCACCAAAACCATAACTTCAGCAGAGGAATACAGATCACCAAATAAAAGCCCAAATATGGGACATAGAAGGCACAAATATCTTAGAAAAAAATCAACAAAACTTTAAAAGTTGGGTCCTTGAAAGGATAAACAAGACTGATGGACCCCTAGCCAGAATGACTAAGGAAAAGAGAAAAAAGCTCCAAAAAAACACAATTGGAATTGAACAAAACCAAGTCACAACTGACACTGAAGAAATGCAAAAGATTATCAGAGACTACTATGCACAACTTTATGGAAACAAACTTGAAAACCTAAATAAAATGGAAGACTTTCTGACATCACACAACCTCCCAAGGTTGAAACAAGAAGAAATTTAGACCCTAATAGACAAATAACAACCCAGAAAACTGACTCCATCATAAGAAAATTACCTACAAAAAAATGGTCCTGGACCAGATGACTTTCCAGTAGAATGCTACAAAACATAAAAGAAGGAGCTGCTACCAATCCTATTGAAAGTATTCCAGGCAATTGAGAAAGATGGAACATTCCTCAAATCATTTTATGAAGTTAACATCACACTGATACTCAAACTGGGTAAAGATCCAACAATGAAAGAGTATTACAGGACAATATCCCTGATGAGCATAGAATCAGAAGTTCCCAACAAGATTCTAGAAAATTGGATTCAACAACACATCTCAAAAATCATCCACCATGACCAAGTAGGCTTCATCTTAAGGATGTAGAACTGGTTCAACATCTGCAAGACCATAAATGCTATTAAACATATCAACTGATGTCAAAACAAGAACCACATGATTATTTCATTTGATGCCAAAAAAAAAAACCTTTAAATAAAATCCAGCATCCCTTCTTGATAAAAATCCTTAAACACCTAGACATAGAGAAAACATAACTCAAAATGTAAAAGCCATCTATGATAAACGCACAGCCAACATATTGCTAAAAGGACAGAAATTGGAAGCATTTCTCCTGAAAACCGGAGCCAGATAAGGCTGCCCACTCTCAACCCTCCTATTCAACATAGTGTTTGAAGTCCTAACTAGAACAATTAGACAAGAGAAGGAACTAAAGGGTGTCCAAATAAGAAAAAAGAAAGTTAAGTTATCCCTCTTTGCTGATAGGATCCTATACCTTGAAAACCCAAGAGCATCTGTCAAAAACCTCCTCGCACTGATAAAGGACTTGGACAAAGTCTCAAGGTAAAAAATAAATGTACAAAAGACTGTCACATTCTTATATACCAACAACAAACAGTCAGAGAACCAAGTAAAAAGCATAACCCCATTCATAATAGCCACCAAAAAAAAAGATAAATATCTTGGGATAATCCTGACCAGAGAGGTGAAAGATGTTTACAACAAAAACTACAGAACTCTGCTCAAAGAAATCAAAGACACAAATAAATGGAAAAGTGTTCCAACCTCATGGATTAGAAGAATCAACAATGTTAAGTTGTCCATTCTACCAAAGGCAATCTACAAATTCAGCAAAAATACCCATTAAATAATCATCATCATTCATCTCAGACCTGAAATGACAATACAGAAATTCATATATGGAAACAAAAGACCACTAATAGCCAAAACAATTCTTAGCAAAATAAACAAAGTGGGAGGAATCACACTTCCAGACTCTAAATTTTATTATAAGGTTACAATAATCAAAACAGCCTGGTATTGGTACAAGAATAAGTATATAGACCAATGAAACAGGACAGAGATCCTGGAAGCAAAATCTCAACCTCTCAACCAACTCATCTTCATCAAAGTCTCAAAAACAACCACTAGGGACAGGAGAACCTATTCAGCAAATGTTGTAGGGAAAACTGGCTGACCACATGCAGAAGATTTAAACAGGACCCCTACCTATCACCATGAACAAAAATCAACTTGAAATGGATCAAAGTCTTAAATGTAAAATCTCAAACTACATGAATCTTAGAAAACTCCCTCATGGAAATCAGATTATACCACCAATTCCTGATCAAAACCCCCAAAGTCCATGCCATAAGAGATCAGATAGACAAGTGGGACCTTATTAAATTGAAACGTTTCTGCAAAGCAAAAGAACCACCAAGAGAGTGGGGAAACAGCCCGCAGAATGAGAAAAACTGTTTTCCAACTGCATAACCGACAATGGCCTAACATCCAGAATGTACAAGGAACTCAAATGTGTTGAAAGGTAAAATCAAACAGCCCCATTAAGAGGTGGACAAAATATATGAATAGACACTTCTCAAAAGAAGATATACAAGCATCCAACAGATACATGAAAAAATGTTCAGCCTCACTAATCATCAAAGAATTACAAATTAAAACCACACAGAGATACCACCAAACTCAAATCAGGATGGCCATAATGATTACTCAGAAAACAACAGATGCTGAAGAGGATGCAGGGAAAAGGGAATGCTTCTACACTGTTGGTTGGAGTGTAAACTAATAGAACTTCTGTGGAAAACAGGTGATTCTTAAAAAATCTAAAAATCAACCTTCCATATGACTCACAATCCTCCTTCTAGGAACATACCTAGAGGAACTCAAATCATTCTATAAAAAAGATACCTGCACATGCATATTTATCGCAGCACTATTCACAATAGCAAAAATACGGAACTAACTGTGCTGTCCATTGAAAGTAGACTGGATTTTTAAAATGTGGTACAGTGGAATACTATGCAACCATAAAGAAGGATAAAATTATGGACTTTGCAGTAACTTGGATGGATTTAGAGTCTATAATACTCAGTGATCTATCACAGAAACAAAGAACTGAGTACCACATGTTCTCACTCATAAGCGGATCCTGAATACTTATCATGATACTGTAAGAAAGTGATTGGAAGTAGTGAGAATCTGCCAGGGGAGAAGAGGGTACACAATATGAGTAAGCGTACCTGATCTCAAACCAGGCAAGTTGGGACCAAAGAGAGATCTAGAGTTTACCTGTGCATTGACCACTTATCTACCTAATCCTGAATTGTACCCCATATCTTTAAAATAAATAAATAAAATATATATTAAAAATAAATGAATATAACAGCTTATGTCACAAATCAGGTAAATAGGTGAAAATGAAAAAATAATACAGGTGCACTTTTTTTTTTTGCTTTATTACATATCACAGATAATTTGATTTTTACAAATTAATGGTTTGTGGCAACCTTGCATCCAGCACATCTCTCTACATCATTTTTCCAATAGTGTGTGCTTACTGCGGGTCTGTGTGTCACATTTTGTTAATTCTTGCAATATTTTAAGCTTCTTCATTATTATTATATGTGGTAGAGTGATCTATTATGAGTGATCTTTGATGTCACTATTGTAATTGTTTTGGGACCCCACAAATTACCCTCATATAAAACGGTGAACTTAATAAATGTGTGTGTTCTAGCTTCAACAATTACCATTCCTCTGTGTGTCTCTCTCTCCTTGGGCCTTCTTGTTCCCTAAAAAATAACAATATTGAAAGTAGGCTATAGTCACTCCTAAAATGGCTTCTAACTGCTTAAGTGAAAGGAAGAATCATGTCTCTCACTTTAAGCAAAAAACTAGAAATAATTAAACTTAATGAGGAAGGTATGTTGAACGTTGAGATGGGTTAAAAGCTAGGATTCTTGTGCCAATCACTCAGTTAAGTGGTGAATGCAAAGGAATAGTTCTTGAAGAAAATTAAAAGTGCTACTTCAGTTAATACATGAATAATAAAAAAGCAAATAAATAAATAAAAAGTTGTATTGCTCATATGAAGCAAGTTCTAGTTGTCTGGATAGAAGATCAAACCAGCCACAGCATTTACTTAAGCCAAAACCTAATCCAGAAGAAGTTCTTAAATCTCTTCCATACTGTGAAGGCTGAGAGAATAGAGAAAGCTTCACAAGAAAAGTTGGAAGCTAGCAGGGGGAGATTTAAGGAAAGAAGCCATCTCCATAATATAAAAGTACAAAGCAAAGTGCTGATGTAGAATCTATTTTAATCCAGTCCACTTTCAATTGACAGCACAGTTGGTTCCATGTTGGTTCCATGTTTTTACTATTGTGAATAGTTCTGAAATAAACATGCATGTGCAGGTATCTTTTTTATCGCAAGTGATCCAGAAGATAACTGATGAAGGTGTCTACACTAAATGATAGATTCTTAATGTAAATAAAAGAACCTTCTATTTGTCATCTAGGACTTTTGTAGTTAGAGAGATGTCAAGTCCTGACTTCAAAAACTAAGCTAACTCTTTAAGGTGGCTGTTGACTTCAAATTGAAGTCAATGTTAATTTATCATTTCAAAAACCCCTGCGTCATTAAGAATTATGCTAAATCTACTTTACCTGTGCTCGATAAGTGGAACAATAAAACCTGTATGACAATGCATCTTTTTACAATATGGTTTCCTAAATATTTTAAGTCCACTGTTAAGACCTACTGCTCAGCCGGGCTCGGTGGCTCAGCCTGTAATCCCGCACCTTTGGGAGGCTGAGGTGAGTGGATTGCCTGAGCCCGCGGGTTCGAGACCAGCCTGGGCAGGCGAGACCTAATCTCTACAATAAATCAAAAAATCAGCCATGCGTGGTAGCACATGCCTTTAATTCCAGCTACTTGGAAGGCTGAGGTGGAAGGATCGCCGGAGCCTAGCAGGTCGAGGCTGCGGTGGCCAGGAGCGGCCACTGCACTCCAGTCTGGGTGACAGAGTGAGACTCCAACTCAAAAAAAAAAAAAAAAAAAGACCTACTGCTCAGGAACAAACAAAAAAGATGACTCTCAAACTACTTCTCTTTGACAATGCACCAGGTCACCAAAGAGCCCTGATGGAAATATGCAAAGAGATTAATGTTGTTTTAATGCCTGCTAACACAAAATCTATTCTGCAACCCATGAATCAAGAGATAATTTCAAGTCATAAATCTCATTTTTAAAAAATATTTTTTGTAAGGTTGTAGCTACCACTGAGAGTGATTTCTGTTACTGATCTTGGCAAAGTCAATTGAAACTTTCTAGAAAGGATTCACCATTCTAGATGTCATGAAGAACATTTCTTACTGATGGGAGAAGGTCAATATTAAATTATCAATATTAACAAGAATTTAGAAAAAGTTAATTCCAAGCTTCATGAATAATGTGGACTTCAAGATGTCAGGGGAGGAACTAATGGCAGATGTGGTGGAAATATCAAGAGAGCTAGAAATGGAAGCAGGACTGGATGATGTGACTGAATTGCTGAAATACCACTATAAAACTGGAATGTATGAGCAGTTACTGCTAATGAATGGGCAAACAAAGTGGTTTCTTGAGAAAGAAACTACTCCTGGTGAAAAATGCTATAAACATTGAAATGACAACAAGGATTTAGAATATAATTTAGTCAATAAAGTAACAGCAGGTTTTGAAAGAATTGACTCCAATATTGAAAGAAGTGCTACAGTCTGAAAAATGTTATCAAAGAGCATCACATGCTACGGAAAAATATGTCATAAAAGGAGGAGTCAGTGTGGCATAATTTGTTGTCTTATCTTAAGAAATTGCCATGGCCATCACAACTATCAGCAATTGCCACCCTGATTAGTCAGCTGCCATCAATACCAAAACAATAATCTCTTTCAGCAAAAGGATTACAACTTCTCAGAGACTCAGATGGTCAATAGTATTTTTTAGCCATAAAGTATTTGTAATGAAGGTATATACATTATCTTTTAGACATAATATTATTGTACATTTAATAGTCTACAGTGTGGTATAAATAAAATGTTTATATGATCTTGGAAACCAAGACATTTGTGTGATTTGCTATTTTGATGTTTGCTTTCTAATGTCATTTTTTTGGTTTTCATTTTTCTCCAGTACTGCCTTCTTTCATGTTTACTTATGTATGTATGTGTGTATGTATTTATTTATTTATTTTTGAGTTGGAGTCTCACTCTGTCACCCAGGCTGGAATGCAGTGGCACACTCATGGCCACTGCAGCCTTGAACTGCTGGATTCAAGAGATCCTCCGCCTCAAGTTTACTTATTTATAAAATACCACTGACATTCTGTTCTCATTTTTTTAAGAATCAAAAATATATTATTTAAAAATTTAGAGAGAGAGAGAGAGAATGAGGAGAATCATCTTCCCAAGGTAGGGGAGGGGAACAATGCTTGAGAAATTCGTGGACTGGGCCCCATTTCTTTTTTATTTTTTGAATTGGAGTCTCACTCTGTCACCCAGACTGGAGTGCAGTGGCTGCTCCCACCACCGCAGCCTCGACCTACTGGGCTCTGGCGATCCTTCCGCCTCAGCCTTCTAAGTAGCCGGAATTACAGGCATGCACTACCATGCCCAGGTGATTTTTTGATTTACTGTAGATATGAGGTCTCACTGCCCAGGCGGGTCTCGAACCCGCGGGCTCAGGCAATCCACTCACCTCAGCCTCCCAAAGGCGCAGGATTACAGGCTGAACCATCGAGCCCGGTTCCCATTTCTTTTTTTATGTAACTTTTAGTTATCTTTTAGTAGTTACCCTGAGATTACAATTAATCTCTTCAATTTATAACAATGTGATTTTACTAATTCCTTCTTAACTTCAAAAGCATGCCAAAATTCTGCTTCTGTACAACTCTATCCCCCTTTTTGCAATCATGTCATTAATTACATTTTTATTATAAAAATTCCACTACTATCGATTTTTCATTCATTTTAATGCATTTGTCTTTTAAACCATATGAGGAAAAGAGAAGTTACAAACAAACAATAACACAATAATACTGGCCTTGTATTTTTATATGTAGTCACCTGTACCAATTTTATTTATTCATGTGGCTTCATATGACTGCCAATGTTCTTTTATTGTAGCCTGGAGAACTTTCTGTAGAATTTCTTGTAGGTCAAGTTACCACAGAAAAACACTCTCACCTTTTATTGTTCTGGGAATTTCTTAATTTTGCCTCATGTTTGAAGTGTGTTTCTTCCAAATACAGAATTCTGAATTGAAATTTTTTTTAGCATTCTTTGCATTAAGAAATCTACAAATTGCAAATATTATCCTCCTGCCTTCTGACCTCCAAGGTTTCAGCTCATATACTGTTAATCTTGAGGCTCCCTTGTTCATGATGAATTGCTTCTCTTGTGGTGACTATAAGATTCTTTATGTCTCTAGGCTTGATAGATTGATTATAATATATCTTGGTTTATGTTTTTCTATGTTTATCCTTCTTGGATTTCATTGAGTTTTTTTCTGTAGATCCATGCCTCTTAGCCAATGTGGGAAATTTGCAACCATTATTTTTTCAAGTAGTCTTTTGTCCCTTTCTCTCTCTCCTCATTTCCTGAGACTCTCATTATGCTTATGTTGGTTCACTTGATGGCATCACATAGGTCTCCTCAGCTCTGTTTACTTTTTTTAAATTATTTTTCCTTTCTGTTCCTCAGACTAGATCATTTCATTTACCTATCTTCAAGCTTACTATTTTTTCTGTCTGATCAAATATGCTATTGATACCCTCAAGTGAATTATTCGTTTTAATTATTTCACTTATTGTACTCAGTACTATTGTACTAGATTTTATTTCTTGTATGGTTTTTATCCCTTTATTTATATTCTCTATTTTTAAGACATTTTTCTAGCTTCCTTTAATCTATGGTTTCCTTTTTTAGAGCTTACTTATATTTGGTTTAGAAACTTCAATGTCTCTACTTCATGAGAGCGTTTCTGTTAAAATTATTTTGTGAATAGGCTCTATTTTTTTTATTTCTTTGTATGCTTTATAATTTTTGTTGAAAACTAGACATAATAGACATTGTAATGTGGTATTATTTCCCTCTTTATAGTTTTTTAGGAGCTTTTTTTTTCTTGTATGTGTTGTAGATGTTAGTTTAGTGAGTCTTCTGAGCAATTTCTTGCTGTGTGTTATCTTGAGATCTCTAGTGTTTCAGCTTATGTTCAGTTAGTATTTGACAGAGTTTTTTTTTTTTTAACACCTGGAATAAAAAACAAACAAGACAAAACAAAACAAAACCAAAAAAAAACCACTTTAAGTCTTGACAGGCTGGCTCTGTGTTAGGGCATTTCTTCAATGCCAAGTAGTTCTAGAAAAGAAGAAAAGAGTGGCTTTTTAAAATGTAATATTAATCTTATTTTGTTTCTTCAGCATCAGTTAGTAAATAGAAATAATAAATAAATTGTGTGTATTGAATACATTTCTGAAAAATTTAAAGATTTTCTGACAGTAAGAAATCTTTTTTACTCAGCTGGCATTTCCTTAAGAGCAACTACTCTGCCTTCTTCTAAATTTCTAGCACCTAACACCATGCTTGGTATGTAATAGCTATCTGTGCTTGGTAAGTAATAGCTGTTCAAAACTTTTATATAACTGTGTTAGTAATCTTCTTAGAGAGCAGCACCTTAACAAATTCTGAATGTATCGACTTGAACACAACCGTGACATGGCTTTTCTTTGCATAACTATCTTCCATGTTAAACCTTGACCTCTAAAGTAAAATTATATTTAATAAAAACCCAGGACCACTATTAAGCTATACAGCAGATGTTGTTTATATGCTCTGTTGCTTACTTGATATGACATTTACATTTACTCAGTAAAATATGTGTCAGGTCCTTATGTTACAGTCAAGAGCCAGAAGAAGTGTTTACAGAAGTGTTTATAGTGTGTTACAAGAGAGTAGTTAGAAACAAAGGAAGAGGCCACTGATTTTCCTCAGGGAATCTGGGCAGGCTTCAAAGAGGTGGTGATTTTTGATCTGAGTCTGAAGGTGTGAGAGATGAAAGACATTTTAATGAACCATGATATCCAACACAATCTTTATAACAAAGTTTCAAAAAGCAGTCATAAGTTTTAGTGAAACTAGCAATATGTTTTTTTTTAAATGCTTGCCACTTGCTTTGCTGTGTAAAGAAATAAAAAACAAAGGAAAACATGCCATCTAGAGATAAGAGCAATTTAAACTGAGCCCACTCAATGGAGCATTTAATTCAGATTCTTCATATAATTTCCTTTTATTTAAACCATTATTAAAAGATATCCTCTAGCTTATCACATGTGAATTTTAAGCCTCAGTGGTATTAGCTTTGAAACATACAGAGCACTTCTGGGATTAAATTAATTTAAGCAGTGGTCCCTGGTACTGAGCATTTGATTGCCCACAATACAGAAGGCTTTATTCATGTTATTGATTTTTTGGCAAATATATTGGGTGAAAATCCCCTGATATTGCTGACAGTCATTCATTCCAAATTTTATTGGATTTGTGAGCCATTTTTATCCGTGTTTAAACTTGTGATATCTTTCTATAAATAGAACGACCCAGGTGTTAACTGCAAAAAAAAAATCACTGTTATGCAGCTGTATCCTTGGCTTGTGTCTCTGATGCTCTGTTACAAGTGCTTTGATTCCTTTTGTTTTAATTTTGCTTTGTCATTTCCAAGCCAGTCAATAAAAGAGAAAGTGTAAAATTCACTTCAAGTTATCTAAGGAGAGAGAGCTCTTTGTCTTCTTAAAAACCCAAAGTGCTAAATTATATGCTTTGATTTTTTTTAGGTAAATTGATTTTTGCCTCTCCAAATACACATCTTAGATTTGTCTTTGAAAGCAAGACAATTGAATTAATATTTATTATATATTTAATTTTAAACAAAAATATTATGTAAATATTTTTCTCATGCTGTGGTATATATATTCTTTATAGCTCACTTCTAATGTGCAGTGTCTGATATTTCACAGTGGTGGAAGAATCTTTATGCAAATTTAAAGGCCCAAAGTTATCAAGCCTAAAGCTGCTAGCATTTACAATTTAGTGATCATGGCATTAGGAATAGAATTTGCTTAACCTTTGAAGTGTCCTTGGACATATACATTGTCCACAAAAATGTCAGTCTTTAGACCTCATGGGAGAACAATTTATCTCAGGACAAAAGAGTTAATAAGAAAATAAAAAGCAAAACAAATAACATTCTTATAACACAATAACAAAAACTCACCTCTTAGAATTTTTAATAAGAAAATAATATACATTTTTACATTGAATTTCCAATGGCATGTTTGAATAGCTAATTATTTTGGTAGTATTTTTCCCCCAACCCATATATCTTTCTCTATTTCACTGTTGTTGTTTTTTTCTCAGTTAGTGGAAAAAATAAACTTATGACTGGAAAGAGTACTTGGCAAAGAAGGTGACATCAGAAACCACTAGGAAAGTGGAAATTAGAATATATGAGATCAGGAACTCAGAAAATAAACACACAATTAGGGAAGACAACAAATTCGATGTAGCCACAGCTTCACACCTGTTTATGTTTTCCAAGTACATTTGTGAACACACATAGCAACATTTTTATATTGCAAATCATCGATATTCTATCTGCTTTCTCTAATTCTGCTTAAGGTAAAATAAAGCACTGGATTAGATTCTTGCAACAATTCTATCACCAAAAAGCTGTATAAGCTTTGATAAGAAATTAAACCTCTCTGACCTCAGCTTATTTAAGCTGATTTCAAGTTGGTAATTATAATTTGCTCTCCTCTTAGGTGCCAGTATTTGTGCCAGATTCTGGGATCCCAGAGATGAAAAATCACTTTCACTTCAGTTGTTGTACCTGCCTCCTGCTTTATCTCCCAATTCCAATTTCACTCCACTGAATAACTTCTCAATTGTCCACACTGCTCCAAAGTGTAATGGAAATCTTCTCAAAGGTTTTTAAATGCTGCAATAGCATCCTGTGTCCTTCATTAAATTTTTTTTATTCCCTTTGAATGTATACATGATCTCAATGGTCAGTCTCTCTCTGCCTCTCTGGATCTATTTCCACCCCTCCTCACTAAGCCTCATCCATAATAATCTCCACCTTGCTTCAGCAATACCCTTTCTGGTACTCCTTCTGTTCCTTCTAGTATGTGCACTTCTTTCCACCTGAAACATCATTCTTTTTTTTTTTTTTTTTTTTTTTGAGTTGGAGTCTCACTCTGTCACCCAGACTGGAGTGCAGTGGCTGCTCCGGGCCACCGCAGCCTCGACCTGCTGGGCTCCAGCGATCCTTCCGTCTCAGCCTTCCGGGTAGCCGGAATTACAGGCATGCGCTACCACACCTGGCTGATTTTTTGATTTATTGTAGAGATGAGGTCTCGCTGCCAGGCGGGTCTCAAACCTGTGGGCTCAGGTAATCCACTCACCTCAGCTTCCCAAAGGCGCGGGATTACAGGCTGAGCCACCAAGCCCAGCTGGAAAAATCATTCTTTATCACTTTTTTTTTGTCCCTAACTTCTATTAATCTTTTGTACATCAGTTTCTATGATACTCTTCCTTTAGGCATATGTCACCTCTGATCTTGTTGATGAATCACAGAAATTAGCATGTAGTATTATACATTTCTATATCTCTAGTGCCTTAAATATTACCTAACATGATACATTTTCTAATTCATTGAGTGACTATTTGTTGAACACATGGGGGTCAAACATCGTATAATTACAGGATCTAAACATACAAAGAGTACGTCATATTAATGAAGAAATTAATGAATGAACAAAGACAGATTATATCCTTATTCATAAAGACTGCTGTCTCATAGGAGAAAAGATACACAAGCAAAGAATAAAACAAAGAGTGTCTATCAGTTCAGGTTTAGTGGAGGAAGCAGATCTTTTCAATGTATGTCAGTGGAAAGAAAATCTAATTTAGGGAATGTATACCTTAGAAAATTGTTGAAAGAACTGGAAATGGAAGTCAAGATCTGCCAGTGAGTTGTTGAGTTTCAGTGCGTATCACCTAAGTGGTAATCCAGAGGACACTATGCTGCTACTGCTGTCAAAACTGTCCCTCATTCACAGGCTGGAGGCAATTAAAGGCTAAGAATATGAGTGTAGGGCTCCTGCCTGTTTGTGCTCTGGTTTCCACCACTTTGATAGCCATGACTAAAAGCAGAAAGAAGAAGGCTTCCACCTAACTTTAGCTGTAGAAATCACATGACAGAGCATGTAACCAGGCAATCTTGAGCAAGTCTGTGAAACATATGTTTACCAGGGCACCCAAGAAGAACAAATAATATAACGAGGGCAAATCATTCTGGAGCATCAGTTTGTCTTATGGAGAGTAATCTAAACAGGAAGCCAAGAAAGAGTAGGATCTTCAATGTGCTAAAAGAAATTTTCAAAACCTGTCGACTAAGAATACTATACTTGGCAAAATTGCCTTTCCAAAATGAAGACAAGATCATGACTTTCCCAGTCAAATAAAAGTTGTGGGAGTTCATCACCACTGAATTCTTGCTAAAAAGAATTCTTTAAGTTGAAAAATTATGCTAAATGGCAATATGGGAACACAAGGAAGCATAAAACTCACCTGTTAAGAAAAATATATAGACAAACACAGAGCATAGTACTTTAATATTTTAATCATAGTGTGGAAAACACTTTTAATCCTAGCATAAATGTGGAAAGGTAGAATTATTAAGAATAATGATCATTTCAATAATTAATTAATCAAAGCACAATATTAAAATGTAATTTTGGCATTAATAACATAAAGAGTAGGAGTGTAGGGAGAAACAAACATATAGAGTTTCTGTATATAAAAGAAGTTGTTTATCAGCTTAAAATAGACTATTATCATGATAAGATGACTTATGAAACCCTCATAGTAGTCACAAAATTTATAGTAGATACACACAAAAAAGTAAAAAGGAATTAAAGCATAACACTGCAAATAAAGATCAAATTACAAAAAAAGACAACAAGAGAAGAAATGAAAGAGCTAAAAAATAATAATAATAATATTGGCACCTAAGAAGAGAGTAAATTATAATTACCAACTTGAAATCAGCTTAAATAAGCTGAGGTCAGAGAGGTTTAATTTCTTATCAATGCTTACACAGTTTTTTGGTGATAGAATTGTTGGAAGAATCTAATCCAGTGCTTTATTTTACCTTTAGCAGAATTAGAGAAAGCAGATAGAATATCTATCATTTGCAATATAAAAATGTTGCTATGTGTGTTCACAAATGTACTTGGAAAACATAAACAGGTGTGAACATAGAAACTGATGCACAAAAGGGAGTGGGGAGGTTGCCAGACTATGCTGAGCACAACTTACCGCAGACTAGCCTTAGTGGTGCAAGAAGCCAGCTTGCACCTTCCACCTGGCATTGTTGGAGGTCCTGGTGTGCCTGCTCTTTCCAAGAAGCTGCTCAGATATGAAGCATCTCCAAATGAACTGATTAATGATAAATTGGGAATAGCCTATCCCATCATTGATGTGATTTCTAATATGATACCACAGCCAGCTAGGAGGACACAACAGAGTGAGAAGCAAGAAGAAATGGAATAGCACTCGATCATCCCTTATAAAGAACACAACAATGGGATTTTCTTAATGCCATAGACCTTAGACCTTTTAAAACATGGTGGTGGTAATAAGTGGAAGAGAAGAATGTTTCCATCTCTTCCTATATTGACTGTTCTTATTCCACTAGTCTCATTAGCAGGACTGTTCTACTTAGCCTCTGTGGAAGGGCACGTCCCCCAGGGCTGCACCAGCACAACCAGCTTCTGCTTCTACAGCCTACTTTTGCAATCACCATGCTAGTGTATGTGTTCTTCCACCTCTGGACTTGGATGGGCATTAAATGCTTCAGGCATAATTAATGCAACCAGAGCCAAGGTGTGTACGTGTTAATGATAGATTTTAGGCATCTATCTCTGAGAGCTCAGCAAGATGGAAGAGTGGAGACCCAGTGTTAGCTTGCCGGAAAGATGCTTTGCATATGTCAGGCTTAAGACCATGGGGGATTTAAGCTACAGAAACTTCTTTTTACTATAGTCTTGTTCTGCCCTTGTTTTTGAAGATTCTGACTTATAATTGTTGTATCAGAAAAAACATTTTGACAAAATGTCACTCCTGATCATCTTCTGATGACTGTTTCTAATCTCATTCATCTAAAAGTTATTTAAAATTTTGTTTGTTTAGCTTCAAGCTCTTTAGTAAAGTCAAGTGTTAGGAATGACTGAAGTAATTAAAAAGGAGCTGTGTTGGAATAGTCGTCGAGAAATGCATTGAATTAGTGTGGTACAAAACCATATAACAAAATGGAAATTTCATGGACTCAGAAAAATTCTGAGTTTGTAAAATTCCCTCTATTTCTTTGACATCAAATGTTCACATTAACAATAGAGTAAGAAGTTGACATTTCACATTTTAAAAAAGACAGAAAACAATTAACAAAATGTCAAGCATAAGTTCTTACCTACCTATCATTACTTTAAATTTAAGTGGATTAAATTCTAATCAATAGACATAAGGTGGTCTAATGGGGGAGAAAAAACAAATATGATGTAACCCTAGATTCTCTACTAGATATTGACTTTAGCTTTAAAGACACACATAGACTGAAAGTGAAGTAATGAGAAAAAATATTTCATGTAAATGGTAATCAAAAGAGAGCAGGAATAACTATAACTTTATCAGACAAAAATAGATCTTAAGTTAAAAACAGTAAGGAGAGCAACAAAAATCATTATATTATGATAAAAAGTTTGGTTAATTAGTAAGACATAACAATTATCAAGATATATTCTCCTAGCATTAAAGCACCCAAATATATAAGGCAAATATTAACAGAAATTAAGAAAGAAATAAATAGTAATATAATAATAGTAGGACACTTCGGTACTCTATTCTCAACAAGATATCAATCATTCTGACAAAAAAATTAACAGAGAAACAGCAGACTTAAACAATATGTTCATTTAGGTACACAGAGATGTACCTAAATGAACATATTTTTAAAAATCAACATTTCATCCAATAGCAATAGAATGCATATTCTTCTCAGACATATACAGAACCTTCTCCATCATATATCTTATGTCAGGACACAAAATAAGCTTTAATAAGTTTAAGAAGATTGAAGTCATATCAAGTAAATTTTTTTTTTACCACAATGGTATAAAACTAAAATCAATAACAGGAGGAAAACTGAAAAATTCAGAAATATGTAAAACAACATACTCCCAAAATTCAAAAAATGTCAAAAGAAAAATTTAAAAATATCTTTAGACAGATGAAAATGGAAACAAAATATACCAAAACTTATAGAATGCAGTAAAACAAAGTAGTAAGAAGAAAAGGTCTGGAGATAAATTGCCTGCATTAAGCAAAAAAGTTCTCAAATAAACAACTTTATACTAAAAAAAAAAAAAAAAAAGGACTAATTAAACCCCAGGTGAGCAGAGAGGTGAAAAAAGAATAGAGCAAAATAAATGAAATACAAGAGGCAAGAGATTCTAGGAAGATCGTGAAGTAGAAAGCACCAAAAATATTTATCTTCACCTAGACAACAATCACAATGACAGAATCTCTCTGATATAACTATTTTGGAAGTCTGGGTCTATTTGAAGGATTGCAAATTTCAAGGGAAGTCATGAAGTAAACAGCAGTTAACTTCAGTCAGTGTTATAGTTTTGCAATTATTTGTAGTGATACCATTTGTCCTTTCTCTTAATCATTTGTATGTTTGCTTTACCATTGAGTTTTATACTTTCATGTGTTTCCATAATAATAAATGTCATCCTTTCACTTCCAGGTTTAGGACTCCCTTGAAAATTTCTTGTGATGAATTTCCTCAGCTTTTGTTTGTCTAGAAAATATTTTCTCCTCCTTTGTGAAGAATAATTTTGCTGAATATAGTCTCCTTGTTGGTGTTTTGTTTTTTTTTTTTCTTTCAGCACTTTGAATATATTATTTCAGTCTTTCCTGCCCTGTTGGATTTCTGCCAAAATATCTCCTGTTTCTCTGATGGGGTTATTTCATAGGTGAATACATACTTTTCTCTCTGTGTTAAGAATTCTCTCTTTGCCACTAACTTTAGACATTGTGGCTACAGTGTGTCATGGAGAAGAGCTTTTTGCATTGTATCTGTTTGGGAATCATTGGCCTCCTGTGTCTGTATGTCTAAATCTCTTGCTAGATAGACTTGGGATGTTTTCATTCATTATTTCATTAAATGTGTGTTTCAACACTTTCATTCTTACTTTGCCTTCTGGGATACTGACAATTTGTATATCTGGTTGCTTTGTGGTGTAGCTTATATTACAAAGGCTTTGTTTAATTTTAAAGTTCTTTTTCTTTATTTTTGTCTGACTGGATTATTTCAGATCTGTCTTCATATTCTGAGATTCTTTCTTCTTCTAGATCTTTTATTATTCTTTCCTCTTCTAGATCTTGTTAAAGTTTTCAGATTTATTTTGTATTTCAGTGAATTAATTCTGGATTTCTATGCGATTAATTTATTCTATCAACCTCTTTGATAAATTTCTCACATATTCTGAATTGCTTTTCTGATTTCTTTATATTCGTTTTTAATTTCTCTTGTATCTCCTGAGTTTCTTCAGTCTCAATAATTTGAATTCTTTTTCAAGATTCTGTGAATTTCTTTTTGATTGGAATCTTTTTCTGGAGGAGTATTATGTTCCTTTGGAGATATTATATTTCCTTGCTTTTGTTATGTGTTCTGTATCCTTATGTTGATATATGTACATCTGGTGTATCAATCATCTCTTCCCATTTTTAAAAATTGCTTTCATAGGTGATGATTTTTTTCTGATAATAAATCTCTATTGCTTATTAGTTGAGTGGGGCATTCTGCTTTGATTCTGGAGACACACAGTAGTAGATTCTGCATAATTCCTTTGGCTGTAAACAGCATCAGTGGTATCTGAGATGTTCTCAGTGACTTAGGGTGCAGTTATTTATAGAGGCTATGGTGCAGTTTTGTTGGGGACAAGAACACCAGGTAGAACAGTCTTCAGGCTTCAATGGTTTGGAGCAGTAGGCTGAGTGTGCCTGTCCTTGGGACCTAGGTGACATGTGTTTGTACCATTGTTAGGTCCAGGCAGTCTGATTCTTAGGACTCCAGGTGGTTTGCTTGAATGCCAGCAGTGGTAGCTATGGGCCAGGTAGTTGGACAGGTTCTCAGGCCACCGGACAGTTGGTGTGACATGCACAATGGCATTGGATATGGCAGGAATACACTTTGGGTCCCAACCAGTGCATACCAGTATTGTCCATGGTTGCAATCGACTGGGTGGGCCAGTCCCCAGGCCTGCAAGTAACATATGCAGGTAGTTGCCAGCTGTGAAAGTAGTGGCTCTGTGAGTAGACCCAAACTTAGGCCCCCAGAAAGAGTATTCAGGTGTCAATGTTGGTGAAGAGGGCTGGACAATTCCCTAGCCCCTGCAATGTGTGTTTGATATGGGAGGCGGAGTGAAGCCAGACCAGGCTGGCTTATCCTCAGGCTCCCCAGTAATGGGTACAAGTTCTGGCCTTGGATCCTGTGGAATGCTCATGCTGGATACAACAGATGTGCTGCCGCCCTGCCACTGGGGAAGTATGCTGACTTCACGTAAGACAGTCTAGGTTGGCTTGTGAGGAGCACACATACCACTTGCACCTCAGCCCCAGCATCACTAGAGTCTCAGCCCTACGTATGGTAGCCTGCAGATGCTCAAGCCTAAGACCTGGGGTCATTACCCAACTCTTCTTTGATACCTCAGACCCAGCACTACTGGGCTCCAGGACAGCATGTAGTCTACTGGGGCCAGGGCTGTAGATTAGCACCTTGCTCAAACCCGGTGGTAGCCCACATCTAGGTTTTGCCTTCATCCATGTGTCAGTTAATTGTCATTCATGCCTAAGCCCTAGAGGCAGCAGCCATGACTGTTTTTTTGTTTTGTTTTGTTTTGTTTGCATTTCTGCCCCAGCACCACTGGGCACCAGTACAGTACAATCTGTACAGTCTGTTTGGGATGGGGCTTTAGAATGATACCTCACTTGCACCTCAGTCTTAAAAGCAGCAGCCCACACTTCAGAGGACCTTCAGTCCTGATTACAGTAGCCCATGGTCACCCATGCCTAAGTCCTGGGGGCCGCAGCTCATGCTTCTCTTATACGTCAGCCTTAGTGCTGCTGGGAGGCAGGACAGTGTACTGTCTGTTGAGGGCAGAATTCTAAAATGACAACTTGCTGTAGTTCCTAAGGTCTCAGGGAAAGTGAGGGGCCCAAGGTAATCTTGCTCCTTGGGACAGTGTGTTGTATAGTCTTCCAGCAGCTCCCTAAGTTAGTTTCAGGGCCCATGGAAGCAAGGGGCTCCCCTGTGGCTAGGTTGCAGGAGGCACTGTGAGATTGTGGGTTTTCTGAGGGTCTTTCATTAACCCTTTCCCCTTACTGGGTAGTCTCTCTTGGGGTTCAGCTGATCCCAACCAAGCAGTGCTTTGCTTCCTTATTCCTTACATTAGGTATTATCTCACTTTTCAGTTCAATTGTTCTCTCTTAGATGAACTATTCAAAGTGTGATTATCCACTTGCTACTTTAGTTCTTTGTAATAGAGGAAGCAAGTAGGAAATTTCCCTAGTTAACCACCTTGAGGGGCCTACAACTGTAACAATTTATTTTCAAAATGATTTCTTATGTGAAAGCCTTGTGGTCTCCTATATATTTCCTTAGATTGCTTTTAAGACATTTAATTAGACAAATTCCTCTTTTTTAACGCTAAGGTATAAGAAAGAGGAAGTACAATTCCTTGTGATCTAAGCCAAATTATCCCGAGCTTTCTCCATAAACAAATTCATAGATAAATGGAGTTTCTTTTTTGGTTGTTGTTTTTTTTTTTGGTTTTTTTTTTGAGTTGGAGTCTCACTCGGTCACCCAGACTGGAGTGCAGTGGCCGTCCCGGACACCGCAACCTCGCCTGCTGGGCTCCGGCGATCCTTCCGCCTCAGCCTTCCGAGTAGCCGGAATTACAGGTATGTGCTACCACGCCCGGCTGATTTTTTTTTTTTTTATTTATTGTAGAGAGGAGGTCTCGCTGCCCAGGCGGGTCTCGAATCCGCAGGCTCAGGCAATCCACTCACCTCAGCCTCCCAAAGGCGCGGGATTACAGGCTGAGCCACCTGATATGCAATTCATTTGCTAGATCTGCAAATAAATTGTGACCCTTACCTAATGCAAGTGATTATATCAATACTGACAGTTGTGAGGCAATATAAACTAACAAACCGAGTCAGGCATCCTCCTAAAATATATATGTGACTGATTAATAATTTTGATCATTTTCATTTTAAATTGTATCATCACCTAATGAAATTCCATTAGAAATGTACTGTAAATTTCTTATTTTTTAGAAATGTATTGCTTGAAAATTCTAAGGGTAACATAAGTCAATGTTAAAAATAATATTAACAAGACAAAGAAATTGCTTGTTTTAAAATTAGTATAAATTTTACTGTAAAAAATATTAGAAAACATTGAAAGATATTTTATTATGATCTTATATTATCAAGTTGACATTCAATTTCAAATAAATTCAGTTTTAACAGAAGAGTTATTTCATATGTTTTAGTATATATGTTCAGATAATTTAGTAATACATTCCAGAAAAAAAAGAAACTTAGAAAAATGCATCAGTTTAACAAATATCCCTGGAAACTTTTATTTTATAAATCCATAAAATAACATAACCCTTTTTAATAGGATATTCAGGAACTGTTTGGTACACATTCCAAAATATGTCTCTAAGGAGCCTAGTACTTTTTTTTTATTAAATGAAAGTAGTTTTAAGATTTAATATTTTAAGTTAATCTCTATAAAAGCACAATCATTTTGAATTATTAATAAAGAAATAAATATACTGATTATTGAAATATATCCTTCAGTTATCTGCTGCTTCCATAAATTCAATTGCTTTAAGTTTTATTTGCCTTATGATAACAAATACTTTATTTTTTGAAATAATATGTGAATAAAAGTCAGCAGATCAGTTAAATTAGAGGAGACTAATATCTTGAGAAATCTGCATCTTGTTTTACCAAAAGCATCGATGAATATGCTTGGTATAGATCTGAATGCTTTAAATTTGTGACATACTTAGATGCTGGTCTTTTCATCTCTAAATTGAAACCAACAGCACTGTTCTGTAATTACCTATGTTAGTAAATGAGTTAAGAGAAGTGAAAGAACTTGGTATACAACAAAAAATCTATTGTTCTTCAAATGTAAAATGGTACTGTCATTATAAATGAAAAAAATTCCTTAGTAAATATTTCAAAACATTACTTGTTTGAAAATTTAAAAATCTCTTATTTTTCTCTGGATAACCCCAAAGTCGGTATCCAGAGAAAATTTTCGCTTCTGTGGCTGTTCACATTTTTTATGGAAAAGAGAAAGACAGTATCATATTAAAAAGGGAAATCAGGTCCTTTGAATTAAGAAAGCTGTGACACATTGATCTGTGAAAAGTTTTCTACCCTTTTGAAACTTATTGTGTGTGTGCAAAAATGAGCATAGTGATAATGTTTATAAAGTTCATAATCAGCACCTGCTTAAGAGTGGTTGTTCAACAACTGTTAATACACATGGTCCCACTGGCCCTTCCACGTGAGGTTTTGAGGTTGGATGTTGTGGTTCTCTTTAAGCGTATTTTGAAGCAGAGGTGCATTTAGCACATCTGGATGGAAATGTTACCTCCAAGTAGGTAACACTTAGGCTCTTAGGCTTCTTTAAGTACATGTGCAAGTCATAAACAGTTTCCACTAGTTCTTCAAGACTCAAAAGTTTTTCTCTTATACTTCCCATTGCCCAAAGCTGGGCTAAGTATCCTCTATGTTCTCACATCATTTTGAGTTTGTTCCTAGAAGAGAATTTTCTATTTTGCATTGTAATTCCCTCTTTCTTTCTTTTTTCTTTTCTTTTTATTTTTTCTTTCCTTTTTCTCGAGTTGGGGTCTTGCTCTGTTGTTCTGGCAGGATCACATCTCGTTGTAACCTCAACTTTCTTCACTCAGGCAATTCTTCTGCCTCAGTCTCCCAAATAGCTGGGACTACAGGTGTACACCACCACACCTGGCTAACTTTTTACTTTTTCTATAGAAATGGGGTCTCACTATGTTGCCTAGGCTGGTCTCAAACTCCTGGGCTCAAACAATCCTCCTGCCTCGACCTCCCAATGTGCTGAGATCACAAGCTTGAACCACCCATGCCCAATCCCTCTTATATCTTATGAATCACATGTACCTTGATGCCACAGTGCCTAGCATAGAGAAATACATACTTCTGCAATATGTAGACTAGTAAGATTATTTTTTCAAGACTGTTTGCATTTCTGCATAAAGTCCAATTTCTTTCCTCCCATTTACAAGCAGATACAGTCTCTCTACTAAACAAATGTATTCACCATCCTTCTTTGTATAATCCTGCCTGAAGTAGTCATGGCTTCTTTGGACTCATTTCAGACTGTCTGTGTTTGATTCCAAGATTTCATGTTTACTACCTGTGCAAATTTGGAGAAGTCACTTAACCTCTTTGGCTGAAACTTTCCTCATTTGTAAAGTGACTGTGTTATAATAGCTAAGCATAGGATTCTGCAAAAATTAAATAAGTTGTATGATTAAATGAGCTCATTTGTTTAGAACACTGTCTGGTACATAATAAGTTGGTTATATTTACTCCCACATTCTCTTTCAACCTAAATTAAATATAATCAGGAACATTCTATAATCAATTACTTAATTTTATTTATAAACCATTTGCTTCTAACGTTATGACATGGGATATATTTTGACAAGAGTCTGATTCAGTTTTTCTTATGTGTGTGTGTATGTGTAGGTTTGTGCTTTCCAGTCAGGGGTGTGGGAAGTATGACATATATGTGGAAAATTATTATTCTATAGGCAGTAGAACTATAGTCTAGGAATCTTCTAACAGCTGATAGAGTTTTGCTTTAAACAAATTGGTATAATACAGAAATATTAATTAAATATCTAATTTTTTTTTTTTTTGAGTTGGAGTCTTACTCTGTTGCCCAGGCTGGAGTACAGGGGCATGCTCCTGGCCATCACTGTATCAACCTGCTGGGCTTAGGCAATCCTTCCACCTCAGCCTTCCAAGCAGTTAGAACTTAAATAACTAATTTTTAAAGCATGGTTTAATCAAATCATTTTACACAATGTAATTCATTATAGACACTTCTATTAATCTCATTTTTAGTGTTATGTGGAGACAAATATGTTTTGTGAAATTTTTATAGTATGATAATTAGGACTTTGCTTTCTAGTTTTTCTATTTTTACATAAAACTGGATTTGTGCATTCAAATTGAGGTAAATAACTTGGTGAATATCCATATGTTCTAGATTTGTTAAATCCTTTGTTTTTAAGTATACTTTTTTGCAGTGTTTTTCTTTTGTCATTCTTGTTTTTAATTTTTTATGTTAAAGATGCAGAGTACAATTCAAGTATACAAATGTACAATTAGGTATACAAATGTTCATTATGCAGGTACCCTTGTTGATGAGGTGTGCCCCCATTTCCTTTGACAGTTTCCCACTACTGCCAATACCTTTCTTATAGTATTATGATAATTGTTCAAGGTCCACTTATGAATGAGAATTATGGTACTCAATTGGACATCACTGATCTGGCTAGTTTAAAAGTAATTTTTAAAAATTTATTTATTGAAAGTAACCTCTTTACCATTTTACCTTGTATGTATAAAAACCCTCTTAAACATTATTGTATTCCTTTCTAAAGCTAATGTTTGACATAGAATAAAATATTTATGTGTGTGTATATGTGTGTGTGTACATATATACAGACCTGTCTGGCAGATAATTTCCAGATTCTCACTCCTAATTTTTCCTGAAGTTGCTAAACTACACTTTTATCTATACATACATACATACATAAATGAAGGAAAGTGAAAACTCTTAAATTAGAACACCTAATAAATGTAGAAAAATTAGACAGTTTTCATTTGTGAGCCTTTATAATAATGATGTATTCAGGTAAGAAAAAATTAGCAATGAATATTAAAAGAAGTGAGTAAAATTTTGCTAAGGACAAAGATATTTACATAGGTACACAAGTCACAAAATATTTATTATAAAGGGTAAAATAGTAATTTTGCAATGAAGAATCCTAGTGAAACACAATCTTAACTAAGCTCGTATCACTATTAATAGAACAAGTCAACATTGTGTTGCTATGAGGTAATGAGAAAAACACAATCACTTCTGTGATATCTATGCCAAAAATGCAGAACCCAAATTAAATCACGAGAAAATATCAGACTACCAAAAGTGAGAAACAGTCTACAAAAGAAGTGACCTGTACGCTTCAAAATTACAAGTCATGAAAGTCAAGGAAAGGCTAAGGAATTACTGAAAGAACTTGAGACATCACAGCTGTTTGCAATATGAGGGAATCCCCCCAAACGGAGTTTGTTTATACAAAATTGTGTGTTTATTCTTACATGCTCAAATTTCAATCACCTTTAAAGTATTCTCCACTTGATGCAATACACCTATCAAGATGCTTTTTCCACTATTCAAAACAGTTTTTGAACTAGTACATGTTGATGCCTTTTCGTGCTTCTGCATTTTTTGTTTCACCCTTTCCACTTCAACAAAATGTCTCCCTCTAAGGACTTTTTTCATCCAAGGAAACAAAACAAAGTTGCTCAGGGAGAGATCAGGTGAATAGGAAGGGTAGGGCATGGGGGCACATGCTGTATTTGATCAAAAACTGCTGAACACTCAGAGCAGTGTAGGCAGGTTTTATAAATCACATATCATGAAATGAGCAAAGGCATTGACAGAATCTCAAAAAAAAAGCCAAAACACTTAAAGCTGAACACAACCTCTCACAACAATGCTAACCGGTACACTGATGCTGCTGGGTTTCTAGAACACTTACCTTTTTGAGGGACTGCCCTCCAAAAGATAATTCTGATTTTGCGGGGTATCCTTCCTCATACATGATGCAAAATTGTATCGTGAACATGTAGTATAATAGGCTGAATGTTTGTGGTGGTTTTTTCATTATCAAAAATGTTATTGAGATAATCAATGAAATATCAAGGGAGTCTATGGTTGTTGGTAGCATTATTTGAATGTTACCTTTCTGACTTTAATAGCCTTTGGCCTTTAAGGTGAGGACTATAGTCCTTATCGCTTAAGAAATAGTTATTGAAGTATAAGGAGTAACGAGTAAAGTGGCAAGTTACTCTCAGTTGCCTAGAGAAAAAAAATTGCATATATGTACACATACACATGCACAAATCAGAGAGTAAAACAGAGAGAAAAGCAAATGTGATAAGATGGTAACATTTTACCTGGGTTAATTATTTGTTTTATTATTGCATCTTATCTATAAGTCTAAAATTATTCCACAATAAAAGCTTTAAAAAATCTTTAGTGGGGACATGTCAGATCTGAGTGGGAGACTTGACAGGCAGCAAGCTGGGTGAGTACAGATCTGATCCACCCTGCTCCCAGAATAGACCTGGGGCATCTGTCCCACAATATGAGCAACACTATTAGCTTGCACTGAGAGCAGAGGGGAGGAACTGGAGATCATATCTGAAAGGAAGTTGGACTTACAGGAACCACCTCAGAGTGAGTTTTTGTTGTTGTTGTTGTTGTTGTTGTTAGTCTGTTTGTTTTCCTCATTTTTTGTTTGTTTTAGTTTTTCCCTTTTTTCTCTCTCTTTCTGCTTTTGATTACATTTTCATACTTGCTTTGTTTGTTATTTTATTGCTGTTTTTTAGACTTTCTGTTTGTGTATGGGTATTTTTTAGGAAGGGTACATAAATAAGGGGTCTCTGTCAGTTTGTGTGTTTGTATTATTGTATGTTTTAGTTTCTTAAATATTTTCTGTCTTTGTGTCTCTTTTCATTTGTTAGTTGGTATGTTTGTCTGTTTTCTCCCTTAATCTCTCTCAACTTTTCTCTCATCCCTCTCATTCCTTCTTCCTTTTCTTACCTCATTTTGTTTTCAGGGGGCATAGCTATACCCCAACTGCATGGAAAGATTGTAAGGCAATGGAAAGTGGGTTCCAGGGGCCCACACACCTGTCAGGGGATGCTGGGATCTGTAGATAGTTTCTGAATCAAACCTGTCCCCTCAATTCAGTCTCAAAACTGCAAAAAGTACAGCCCCTCACCCATAGTCCAGCTTCAGAATTGAACAAAGCCAGAGGATCCACATAAGGAGGAATAAAAGATTGAGCAAACAAAAGTAAAAGCTACCCCCTCATCCCTGAACAACAGAATTAAAAAAGAGATTTTTTAAAAAGAAAGAGGAAAATCTACACAAATGAAGAAAAACCAAAAGAAAAATATGGGTCCCACACAGACCCCTGAGAGGTCAGCCACTGAGAATACAGACTTCAGAATCCAAACAATGAAGAGCCCCCAGAATGACTGGTCTCAAACCACAAACCCAGATATCAAGACATTAATAGAGAGAATAAATAGAATCAAGGAGAGACAGGAGGAAAGAATGAAGGAGTTGATAACTGAGACAACAACAATAAAGAATACAGTGAATGAAATAAATAACAAATTGATACGCATGGAAAGCAGAATTAGCCAAGCAGAAGAACCTCAGAGCTTGAGGCCCAAAATAAGAACAAACCCAGACTGTCAAAAACATAGAAAGAAGCTTAAAAATACAGAACAAAACCTTCAAGAGATGAGTAATTATTTCAAGAGGCCAAACCTAAGATTATTTGTACTTCCTGAGGCAAAAAGAAAGAAGAGACCACTCTGGAACAAACATTCCATGAAATTATCCAAGAAAACTTCCATCATCTTGTCAGTGATGTGATCATTCAAACATAAGAGATTCAGAGAATTCCAGCAAGATAACAAATGAGTAGGCCAACTCCTAGACATATAGTTATTTGTCTACACAAGGTAAGTATAAAAGAAAAAATCCTAAAGGCAACAAGAGAAACAGTCAAACTATCTACTGGGGAAGACCAATTAGAATAGCCACAGACTTATCTACAGAAACACTTCAGGCTAGGATTTTTGAAGTCCAGTCTTCAAATTTCTCAAAAATAAACAATTTCAACCAAGACTAACCTACCAAGCTAAGTTAAGCTTCATCAGTGATGGAGAATTAAAATCTTTCCCAGACATTCAATCCCTAAGAGCTTATGCTCCCTCCAGACCAACTCTACAAGAAACACTTAAGAAAGTGTTAAACACAGAAAAAAGGAAAAAAAGAATGACAATGCCCTTCACAAGAATGCAGGAAAAAGGTTGAAAATACACATGAATAAACCCGAAAATCAAAAGAGAGACAACAAACAAATAGCAACAACAATAGCAACAAACTAAAAGAAACTCATGACAGGGATAAACTCTCACATTTCAATAATTATCCTGAAAGCAAATGGACTAAATGCACCACTGAAAAGACATAGAAGGCAAAATGGATAAAATATCATGAGGCAGTAATATATTGTCTCCAAGAGACTCATCTCACCAGAAAGGACACTCAAAGACTCAAAGAGGATGGGAAACAAAATTTCAGGCTAATGGAACACAATAGAAAGCAGGAGTAGCAACCTTAATAACAGATAAAATACCCTTTAAGCTATCAAAAATTTAAAAAGATACGGAAGGTCACTACATAATGATAAAAGGTTCAATCCATCAATAAGAAATATCCATTCTAAGCACATATGCACCCAACATAGGAGCACCAACTTTCTTAAGATGGTTTCAAAGTAAACTTTAAAAAGATATTGACTCTAACACTATCATAACTGGGGACTTAAATACCTCACTCAAAACCCTAGACAGATCATCCAGAAAAAAAATAAACAAGGAGATCTGGCACCTCAATGTGACACTTGATAAAATGCACTTAATTGATACCGAGAAAACACTTCACCCAACAACTATGGAATATACATTCCACCCAACAACCATGGAATATACTCAGCACCACATGGAATGTACTCTAAGATTGACCACATCCTCGGCCATAAATCAAGTATAAAAAAATTTCACAAAATTGAAATCCTGCCATGCACTTTCTTAGACCACAGTGGAATAAAAATTAAAATGAACACCAACAAAGTTCACCCAAAATCCAGAAGGATATGGACACTAAACAGCATGAGACTAAGCAACTCATGAGTCAAAATGGAAATCATAATAGAGATTAAAAGATACCTGGAAACAAATTAAAATGAAGAAACATCTTACCAAAACCTCTGGGATGTCATGAAATCAGTACTAAGAGGGGAATTCATATCTCTACAAACACACATGAGGAAAATGAAAAGATCACAAGTTAACAGCCTAACAAATCAACTAAGGGAGCTGGAAAAGCAAGACCACCAAAACTCTAACTTCAGCAAAAGAATACAGATCACCAAAATGAAAGCCCAAGTTCAGGATATAGAAGACAAAAAGATAATACAAAAAATCAAGGAAACAAGAAACTGGTTCTTTGAAAGGATAAACAAGATTGATGGTCCCCTAGCTAGACTGACCCAAAAAAAGATAGAAAAAGCCCAAATAAACACAATCATAAATGCAAAAGAGCAAGTCACCACTGACCCTGAAGAAATACAAAAGATTATCAGAGACTACTATGTACACTTGTATGGAGTCAAACTTGAAAACCTAAAGGAAATGGAGGACTTTCTTACATCACACAACCTCCCCAAATTGAAACAAGCACTCAAAATCTTAAATAGACCAATAACAATCCAGGTAATTGACCATGTCATAAGAAAACTATCTACAAAAAAATTCCAGGACCAGATGACTTTCCAGCAGAATTCTACAAAACACAGAAGGAGGAACTGATACCAAGCCTATAGAAAGTATTCCAGGCAATTAAGAAAGATGGAACTCTCCCCAAATCATTTTATGAAGCTAACATCACATTGATACCCAAGTCAGATAAAGATTCAACAAAGAAAGAGAACTACAGGTCAATATCCTTGATGAACATAGATGGTAAAATTCTCAACAATATCCTAGCAAATTGGATTCAATAACACATATCAAAAATTATCCACCATGACCAAGTAGGCTTCATCCCTGGGATGCAGGTCTGATTCGACATTCATGAGATTATAAACATAACTAAATACATCAACAGATGTAAAAACAAAAACCACATGATTATATCATGAGATGTGGAAAAAGCTTTTGATAAAATCCAGCATCACTTCTTGATAAAAACCCTCGAACATCTAGGCATAGATGGAACATACCTCAAAATGGTAGGAGCCATCAATGAGAAACCCACAACCAGCATACTGCTAAACAGACAGAAATTGGAACCATTTCCCTTGAAAACCAGAACGAGACAAGGATGCCCACTCTCACTCCTCCTTTTCAACATAGTTTTGGTAGTCCTAGCTAGAGCAATCAGACAAGAGAAGGAGATCAGGTGTATCCAAATAGGAAAAGAGGAAGTCAAGTTATCTCTCTTTGTAGATGACATGATGCTATACTTCAAAAACCCAGGAGAATCTGTCAAAAACCTTGCACTGATAAAGAATTTTGACAAAGTCTTAGGATAAAAAATCAACATGCAAAAGACAATCGCATTTCTATACACCAACAATAAACAAACAGAAACTCAAATAAAAAGCACAATCCCAATCACAATAGCCAGAAAAAAAAATTATACACCTTGTCATCTTCCTAACCAGAGACGTGAAAAACCCTTACAATGAAAACTACAAAACAGTGCTCAAAGAAATCAAAGGTGACACAAACAAATGGAAAAAATTTCCACGCTCATGGATTGGAAGAATCAACATTGTTAAGATGTCCATCCTACCCAAGGCAATCTACTGATTTAACACAATACCTATTAAGTTATCAGCAGCATTCTTTTCAGACCTGGAAATGACAATACAGGAATTCATAGGGAAACATATACAATGATGAATTGTCAAAACAATAATCAGTAAAAGAAAAAGAAAGAAAGAAAGAAAAGAAAAGCAGGAGGTATCACACTCCCAGACTTTAAACTTTATTATAAAGCTACAATCATCAAAACAGCCCTGTATTAGTACAAGAACAGGCATATAGACCAATGGCACAGGACAGAGATTCTGGAAGCAAAACCTCAATTTCTCAACTAACTCATCTTCAACAAAGCCTCCACCACCAATGAATGGGGAGAAGAGAACCTATTCAGTAAATGATGCTGGGAAAACTTACTGACCACATGCAGGAGATTAAAACAAGACCCCTAACTATCTTCATACACAAAAATCAACTCTAAATGGATCAAAGACCTAAACATAAAACCTCAAACAATAAGAACCTTAGAAAGTGCAGAAGACACCCTTATGGAAATTGGAACTGGTAACCAATTCCTGATCAAAAGTTCCCATGCCATAAGAGATAAGACAGGTGGGACCTCATCAAACTGAGAAGCCTCTGCAAAGCCAAAGAAACCATCAAGAGAGCGGGGGAACAGCCCACAGATTGGGAAAAGATATTTTCCAACTGTATGTCTGACAAAGGCCTAACATCTAGGATCTACAAGGAACTCAAACGTGATGAAAAGAAAAAAACAAACAGCCCCATGACAAAATGGGCAAAAGATATGAATAGACACATCTCAAAAGAAGACATATGAGCAGGCAACAGATACATGAAAACATATTCAGTCTCATTAGTCATCAAAGAAATGCAAATTAAAATGACTCTGAGATACCACCTAACTCCAGTCAGGATAGACATCATCAATAATTCAAAAATAACAGATGCTGGAGAGGATGTGACGAAAGGGAACACTTCTGCACTGTTGGTGGGAGTGCAAACTAGTACAGCCTCTGTGGAAAACAGTGTGGTGATTTCTGAAAGAACTAGAAATTGACTTTCTGTATGATTCAACAATCTGGAGTCTTCTGCTGAAGTTAGATTTTTGGTGGTCTTGTCTTTCCAGCTCCCTAGGTGATTTGTTAGGTTGTGAGCTTGTGATCTTTCTATTTTCTTGATGTGTGTTTGGAGAGATATAAATTTCTCTCTCATACTGATTTCCTTACATCCCAGAGGTTTTGTTAAGATGTGCCTTTATTTTCATGTCTGTCCAGACTCTTTAAATTTCTGTGTTGATCCAGAAGTTGTTCAGCATCATACTGTTTAGTGTTCATGTCTTTGTGGGTTTGGGGAGAATTTTGTTGGTGTTATTGTTCATTTTTATTTCACTGTGGTCTGAGAAGGTGCATGGCATTATTTGATTTTATGAAGTTGGTTTATGCTTTATTTATGGTCAAAGATGTGGTTTATCTTGGAGTATATTCCATGTGGTGATGAGTAAAATATATATTCTGTAGTTGTTGGGTAAGGTGTTCTTTAGGTATCTATTAAGTCCATTTGTTCAAGCGTCAAGTTGTGGTTCCAGATCTCCTTGTTGATTTTTTGCCTCTGTCTAGGGTTGTTAATGGGGTTTTTAGGTCATCAGCTATGATAGTGTTAGCCTATATCTTTTTTTTTTTTTTTTTTTTTTTTTAGTTTACTCAGTAGCTCTTTTATAAAAGTTGGTGCTCCTGTGTTGGGTGCATATATGTTTAGGATGGATATTTATTGTTGATGATTGACCCTTTTATCATTATGTAGTGTCCTTCCATATCTTTTAAAATTTTTGATGGCTTAAAGGTTGCTTTTTTCTGATATTAAGATCACAACTCCTCCCTGCTTTTGTTTTCCATTCACCTGAAAATTTGTTTTCCATCCTCTAACGTTGAATCTGTGAGTGTCCTATGTAGTGAGATGTGTTGCCTGGGTGATGCATATTATTGGATTTTTTTTTTTAAATCCAGTTTTCCATTCTATGTATTTTTCGGTGGTGCATTTAGTCCATTCACATTCAGACTGATTATTGAGATGCAAGATGAGGTTTTTATAAAGTTTGTAGTTGCTGTTTATTTATTTATCTTTTATTGGTTTTCTTTTGTTTTGGAGTTGATATATGTGCGTGTTTTCAAATTTGCAGTCACAGTGATTCTGTTTTCCTGCATTCTTGGAAAGAGCATGGTTGCTCTTTTTTTTCTTTCTTCTGTGCTTAATACCTTCTTAAGCATCTCTTGTAGAACTGGTCTGGAGGCAGTATAAACTCTTAGGGATTGAATATTTGGAAAGGATTTTAATTCTCCATCACTGATGAAGCTAAGCTTTGTTGAGTAGTAAATTCTTGGTTGGAATTTCTTATCTTTGAGAACTTTGAGGATTGGCCTCCAGTTTCTTCTATCCTGTAGTATTTCTGTAGATCAATCTGCAGCTATTTTAATAGGTCTCACTCAGTGGATAGTCTGACCCTTCGTTCTCACTCCCTTTAGGAATTTTTCTTTTATACCTACATTATGTAAGTGAATTACTATACATCTAGGAGTTGGCCTTCTCATTTGATGTCTTATAGGGTTTCACTAGATCTCTTGTTTTGGATGGTAGCATTTCTGATGAGATGAGGGAAGTTTTCTTGTATAGCCACGTGGAATGTTTATTCTAAAATGGTCTCTGTCTCCCTTTCTGCCTCAGGAATACCAGAGTCAGGTGTAAGTTTAGTCTGTTAATATGATCACACATCTCTTGGAGACTTTGTTCCATCTTTTTAAGCTTCCTTTCAATATTTTTAATAGTTTGAGTTAGTTCCATATTTTGGTCTTCAAGCTCTGAAATTCTTTCTTCTGCTTTAAGTCTGTTTTCCATGCTTGTAAGTTTATTTAGTTTACTATATTCTTTATTGCCTTCAACTTAGTTATCAACTCTTTCATTCTTCTTGTCTTTCTTCATTTTTTTTTTTTTTTTTGAGTTGGAGTCTCACTTGTTCACCCAGACTGGAGTGCAGTGGCCCCTCCCAGCCACGGCAACCTCGACCCGCTGGGTTCCAGCGATCCTTCCGCCTCAGCCTTCAGAGTAGCTGGAACTACAGGCACACACTACCACACCCGGCTGATTTTTTGATTTATTGTAGAGATGAGGTTTTGCTGCCCAGGCAGGTCTCAAACCCGCGGGCTCAGCCAATCCACTCACCTCAGCGGGTTTACAGGCTGAGCCACCGAGCCTAGCTTTCTTCATTTTTATTCATCCTCTCCATCAACACCTTAATATCTGGACTTGTGGTCTGAGACCAGTTGTTCTGAGGGCTCTTCATTGTTTGAGTTCTGAAGTTTGTATTCCCAGGTGCTGTCTTTTCAGAAGTCTGCTGGTACTGGTATTCTTCCACTGATTTTTCTTCACTTGTGATGGACTTCCACTATCTTTTTTCCCCCTCTTTAATTCCATTGTTCAGTGATAGGGCACATAGTTTTTACTTCTATTTGGTCAAACCCTATACTTTTCTAAGTAAAACCTCTGGATTTATTCCATTTTGAAGCTGGGCTGGGAGTAGGAGGCTGTGCTGGCTTTTTGCAGTTTTGAGATTTGATTAAGGTTTAATGGGGAGAGCTATGGTTCAGAAGCTACCTACAGATCACAGTATCCATGGACTGCAGTGAGCCCCTTGGACCCCACATCCCACCACCTTACATTTGTCCATGCAGTGGGAGCATATATATACCCCCTGAAACCAAAATGAGGTAAGAGAAAGAAAAAGAATAGAAAAAAAAAAGAAGGGAGAAGAAAGGAAAACAAAGATAAAGAAAGAAAGAAACAAAAAATAAACAAAAAAATGAAAATACACTCACCCTCAAATATACACATATGCAAAAAAGAGGAAGAAAAAAGAGACAAATCAAATCAGAAGACTCACACAGAAAGATATATACAGAGAGAGCAGACAAAAAGATGAGCTCTCTTGTGGTATTTTCTGGAACTTCAGGTTTCTTTTCTGTTTTTATTTGTTTGTTTGTTTGTTTGTTTGTTTGTTTTATTATTACTGGCATGTCCCAGCCACCACTGCTTTTGGCTTGCTGCAGTAGGGAGCGAGCTCTGGTCTCTAGACCTTCCCCTCAGTTCTCAATGCAGACTGGTCAGGCTCTCCATATGAATCAGATGCCCCACAGAGTGCTGGGGCAAGGAAGGTGAATCTGATCAGGACTCACTCCAACTCTTCTGCTGCTAAGTCTCCCACTCCAAATGCATGCATCTGTGTTTGGTCCAGTGTAGGGGTGGGGCATCTGTCTCTCTGGTAGCATGAACTTAGATTATCCTCTCTGGGTCAGTGATGGTCAAACCCAGAGGGGTGCAGAAATTGCCCCTTGGCCTCAGGGTGAAGGCTACTCAGCATTGGGCATGCTAAATCAGGTCGCTGCCTGGGTTCCATGACAGAGAAAATACCATCGTCCCACATCTTCTCCTTCAGCAGGTCTCAGCTCCAGATTTACTCCTCATGCTTTCTCTATGGAACCTGCTTCCAGTGCCTGGCCTGTTGCCACAGGTGGTGGTTTGGGCCAGGTGCCAAGAAGTAGCTGATCTCTGCTGCCTTTTCCTGAAAAGTACCCAGAGAATGGTAGATGTTCCTATATTCAGGAGCACTGAATTCAGAGCAGTTATAAATTTCAACCACCTTTGCAGGGGAGCCCTGGGTGCTTGATCCTGTGTCTCCCCTCAGTCAGACATTTGCTCACCCACTTGCACACACACATGCATACAGATTCATCCTAATACACACTCACCCATGCATAGAGTGACACACTGTGACTGGTTCCATCACCATCTTAAGAGCATTCTATTTTACAGATCTTAATCTTATCTTCACATTTAGCTAAAAATGTCTTACTGTCTTCAGAAAAACACTTCTTCTGCTCAACTCATTGGCTATAAGATCTGTCCAGTAAGAAAGGAGGCAGCCTTTGCTAGCTGTGGCAAATCCTTTCCCATTTCCCCTAGCCAGTCAGGGCTGAATGACAGAATGACATTCAGGTATGTGTAGGAGGTGGGAAGAAGCTTAATGGGAGAGCAGAACTGGTGAGACTTGAGGGAAGGGTCCAGGCCCAGAGTCACAGCTGGAAGAGGTGGAGGAATAGGAGAAAGAATGTTTGCCATGCTTGTCGTGTTTGTACATATTTTAATGAACTTTTTTTATTTTCTTCCACATCTTCATGTTCATCACCATTCCTGGTCCTAACATGCCAGGGATTCACAGGAGGTTTGCCAGGGGCAGATGGTGGGTATAGAGGAGTATAGGGACTCAAAGTTGGCATTGTGGATACCCTGGCTATGTCACAGGATGAGGGGGACTCCTGGAAGGAAAGATGGATTCCCCTGGGAAGTTCTAGGGGAACGGGGAAAAGAGCTCAGAGGAAAGGCCAGATTGACAGGCAGTGGATGGACAGGATTGGACTCTCTACAGTACCCTGGGGAGATATGAATTTGGCCCTGGCTGGCTGGCATTGAGATTCCACAGTTCAGTTGTTTCCCCCAGTCTTTCCATAACTGGCTAGGCTTGATTCGTCCCTCTTTGAAGCCCCTCAAAATGTTGCTCAATTTGTAGTATTATGACAAAAGAAACTACAGAAAATTTCCTAGATGTATGCTGTATTCCAATAAAGCAATAATAAAATTATATCCAGTAATGATGCCAACTTAGATAATTGAAAATGCTGGGTCTAGAAATAATTCTAAAATAGATAATAAAATCATTGTTTCTATGGTCTGTTTTGACATCACCTAGCCTTGTGACACCGGACAAATCATTTTGTTTATGAGCTTTTAGCATAAAATGAGGAAGCAAAAATAGACTTATCATTTTGATTAATTACTCTAAATGCAATTTGAAGAATCTTGAAACTAAAAATACACTAGTCCAGTTCGAATTTACGCTCTTAAAGTTCTGAATAGTTTAAATGCTACATTCCCAATATATTTTACCAGGCTCTTTTCTTGAACTTTGTTGTTCAAGAAATTGCTAATTATCAAACTACTTTTAATGATACAAATATAATTTTATAATATGCTCTATGCATAAAATTTCATAGAAAAAATGCAGGTGACTTACTGATCAATTCTGGAGGTACAATATTCCTAGTGACCAATTTACTAAATGAAACTCTACTACTGTGGTGTGTGTGTGTGTGTGTGTGTGTGTGTGTGTGTGTGTGTGTGTGTGTGTGCTTTGTACTGTACAGAAGATTATAAACATCCAGAAAATGTCCTTCATTTCTGATTCATTTGAATCACCTTTTTTTCACCTTTATTCAATGGGGAAAAACAAAAACCCAAACCTCTTTTGTAATAATGTTATTCCTTAGTAGACGCAAAAATAGTTCTGACATTTTTACCCCATCAAGGACAAGAACACATGAATGTTATAGAATAAAAAGAGATTGCTCATACTATATAGTTTCTTCCTAAAAGTAAAACAACAAAAAATTGGGGCTTAATTTTCAAAGGAAAAGATTTCCTTTTGTCGGGGTTTTTAAAATTTTTTAAAGATAATTATAGATTCATATGCAAGTATAAAGATAATACAAAGAGATCTGGTGAGCCATTTACCCAATATTCCCCAAAAGTAGCATCTTGTAAAACCATAACACATTATCACAAACAGAACATCAACCTTAATATTAATCAAAACCTGGAAACAACCCAGATTGTCCTTCAACAGGTGAATAGTTAAACAAACTGTGGTACGCCTATGTTATGGAATACTTGCACAGAAAATGATTGTATATTTATAAATATTTATGGAAATATTTATAGCATTTCTAATCCTACCATGATTCCTCATTTTGCCTTTGGTAGCTGTGTTTGCTCCCCTCCCTCCTTGACCATTGGAAACCACTAATCTATTCTTTATCACTTTATCACTTCAGGAATGTTATACAGATGGCTTTTGTCACTCGTAATTCTCTGGAGGTATATCCAGGTTGGTGTCTGAGTCAATAATTTACTTTTTGTTGACAAGTATTCCACTATGGGTATACCACAGTTTGCTTAACTATTCACCTATTGAAGGACAATCTGGGTTGCTTCCAGGTTTTGATTAATGGAAATAAAGTTAATAAGAACACTTGTGTACAGAATTTTATGTGAACATAAGTCTTCCTTTCTCTAGGAAAAATACCTGGAAGTACAGTGAAAGATTGTATGGTTTTTCCAAGTTTGGTTTTATAAGAAACTACCAATCTGCTTTCCTGAATGTTTTGCATTCCCTACAGCAACATATGAAGAAACCACCTTTTCTGCATCATTGTCAGCATTTGGTGTTGTCACTATTTTGTATAGGAATGTGGTAAACTATCTCATGGTAATTTTGATATTAATTTCCCTGATGGCTGATGCTGTGGAATATCCTTTCCTGTGCTTACTTGCCAACTGTTGAAATTTTCTCTATGTCTTTTGCCCAGTTTCTAATTGGACTTTTTCGTTAACTCAAATTTTGAGTATTCTTTGTTTTAGATGATAAACCTGTTTTGTATTCGTGGTTTGTAAATATTTTCTCCCACTCTGTAGCTCACCTTCTCATTGTCTCAATAGGATCTTTTGCAGCGCAAACATTTTTAATTTCAAAGAAACCCAATTTATCAGTTTTTGTGCTCATGGGTTATGCTTTTTTATTACATCTAGGAACTCCTGGTCTAGCCCTAGGTTGTAAAGATTTTATGCTTATGTTTTTCTAAAAGCTTTATAGATTTACATTTTTCATTTAGGCCTAGATACATCTTAGTTTTTTAATCCATGGATACCTAATTGCTTCAGCATCATCTGCTGAAAATGCTATCTTTCCTCCATTTAATTGCCTTTGCCTCATTGCCAAAAATTAGTTGGGCATATGTGTGTGGTGGTCACTGAATTCTGAATTCTCTAATCTGTTTCACTGAATAAAAATTAAGTGTGTCCCTTCTTCCACCAACACCATAGTCTAGATTAATAGTCTGCATAAAAGACTTGAAGTAAGACAGATGATTCGTCCTACTTTATTCTTTTTTATCAAGATAGTGTTTAGCTACTCTAACTTTTTTGCTTTTCCATATACATTTTAGAATAATCATCAATATTTACAAACTGTATTGCTAAAATTCAGATAGAAATTCTATTACACCTGTTCATCAGTTTGGGGATATTGATGAGTTTAATATTGGGGATCTTGTGACTCATAAATGTAATATGTCTCTCCATTTATTTTGCTATTTTAAAATTTCCGTTTATTAACACTGTGTGTTTTCAGCATACCAGTCTTGGACATCTTTTGTTAAATTTACAACTATATATTTCTTTCTTTATTTTTTAAATTGTAAATGACATTGTATTTTTAATTTTGTTGACCACTTGTTCATAGCTAGAATATAGAAAAACTGGTTTTTGTATGCCTACCTTGTACTCTGTGACCTTGTTTAAATCATATGGTAGTTACAGAAGTTTTTTGTATATGTCTAAGGATTTCCTGTATAAAAAGCCATGTCATTTGCAATTAGGGGAAGTTTTATTTCTTGCTTTTTGATCTGTATTTCTTTCTTTAAAAAAAAAAATAGGTCTTGCCTCATGGCACTGGTTAGAACTTGTAATGCCATGTTGAATAAGAGTATTGAGAGTGGGCATCCTTGCCTTGCTTCTGTTTTTAGGGGGAAAGCATTTCGTCTTTCACCATTATGTATGTTACCTGTAGATTTTTATAGAAACTCTTTATCAAGTTGAGGAAGTTTTCCTTTCTTCATATTTTCTGGGAGTTTTTGCCATTAATAAGTATTGAATTTTGCTAAACTCCTTTTCTGAATTGACTGATATGTCCACGTGATTTTTTTTCCTTTGACTGTTTAATATGGCATATTACATTATGTATATGGTGTCTTATATTGACTTAGTTTCAAATATTGAACCAGTCTTGCATCCTTGGGATAAACCCCACTTAATTATTTTTATAGATTGCTGGATTTTATTTGCTAATATCTTATTGAAAATTTTTGCATCTATGTTTATAAGAATGCAGTTTTTAGTTTTAAATTTGTGTATGTGTGTGTGTTTGTGTGTGTTGTCTTTGTCTGGTTTTGGTATTAGGGTAACACTTTTTAAAATAAATGTATTCTCCTCAAATTCTCTCCCATTTTTGAAAAAGATTATATAGAGTCAATCTTAAAAATCTTAAATCTTCTTTGGAAAATCCTAGCCAGAGCAATCAGGTAAAAGAAAGAAATAAAAGCTATCCAAATTCAAAAGGAAGAAATCAAACTATTTCTGTATGCTGATGATATAATCATTTATGTAGGGAACCCTAAAGACTCCTCCAAAAGACTTTGTGACTTGATAAATGAATTCAGTAGTCTCAGGATACAAAATCAACAAACAAAAATCAGTAGCGGCTGCCATTAATATACACCAATAGTGACCAAGCTGAGAATCAAAGCAAGAACTCAATTCTAGTCCGGGCTCGGTGGCTTAGTCTGTAATCCGAGAACTTTGTAAGGGTGAGGCAAGTGGATTGCCTGAGCCTGCGCATTCGAGTCCTGCCTGGACAACTTGGCAAGACCTGGTCTCTACAAAACCAAAAATTAGCCAGGTATGGTAGCGCGTGCCTGTAGTTCCAGCTACTTGGAAGGCTAAGGCGGAAGGATCGCTAGAACCCAGCAGATTGAGGCTATGGTGGCCAGGAGTGTGCCACTGCACTCCAGTTTGGGTGACAGAGTAAGAATCCAACTAAAAAAAAAAAAACAGCAAAAAAAGAACTCAATTCCATTTACAATAGCAGCCAAAGAACTAAAATTCCTAGAAACGCATTTAACAAACCAGATAAAACATCTCTACTAGGAGGACTACAAAACACTAATGAAAGAGCTTATAGAGGTCACAAACAAATGGAAAAAAATACCATGCCCATGGATTAGAAAAATCAACATTGTTAAAATAGCCATATTGCCCTAAGTATCTATGGATTCAATACAATCTCTATCAAGCTACCAATGTCATTTTTTATAGAATTAGAAAAACAAATCCCAAAATTTATATGGAACAAAGAAAGATCCAGAATAGTAACAACAATCCTAAGCAAAAATAACAAAGTATCACATTACCTAACTTCAAATTATACTACAAGGCTATAATAACCAAAACAGCATGGTGCTAGTACAAGAGTAAACAGATGGACCAATGGAACAGACTAGAGAATCCAGAAATAACCCCAAATACCTACATCCTACTGATTTTTTGACAAAGCAGACAAACACATACACCGGGAAAAAGACACGCTATTCAACAAATGGTGCTGGGAAAATTAAATGACTGCATGCAGAAAAATGAAACTTAATCCCTATCTCTCACCATATACAAAAATGAACTCAAGATTAATTAAAGACTTAAATGTCAGACCTGAAATCATAAACAGCCTAGAAGAAAACCTAGGAAAAACTCTCTAGACATTCACCTAGGCAAAGAATTTATGACTATGACCCCCAAAGCAAACGCAATAAAAACAAAACTAAATGATTGTGACTTAATTAGACAAAAAAAAGCTTCTCCACAGCAAATATAATAATAATAATAATCAGCAGAGTAAATAGGCAGTCTACAGAATGGGAGAAGATACTCACAAACTACATCTGACAAAGGACAAGTATCCAGAATCTAAAAAGAATTCAAAAAATCAGCAAGAAAAAAGCAAATAACCCCATCAAAAAGTGGGCAAGTGATTCGAACAGACATCTCTTCAAACAATATATACATATGCCCAACAAGCATATGAAAAAATGCACAATGTCATTTATCATCAGGGAAATGTAAATTAAAACCACCAGTCAGAACAGCCATTATTTTTTAAAAATCAGATAACAATAGATGTGGTAAAAAGGGAATGCTTATACATTATTGGTGAAAGTGTAAATTAGTACAACCTTGATGGAAATCCATATGGATATTTCTCAAAGAACTATTGTTTGATCCAGCAATACCACTACTTTGTATCTACCCAAGGGAATAAATGTCATTATACAAAGATGCCTGCGCTCCTATGTTTACCACAACAAAATTCACAATTGTAAATATGTGGAATCAACCTAAATGCCCATCAGCTGATCAGTGGATAATGAAAAGTATACACACATACACACACACACACACACACACACACACACACACGAAATACCATTCAACCATAAAAAAAGAATAATGTGTCTTGTAGCAACTTGAATGGAATTGGAGACCATCATCCTAAGTGAAGTAACACAGTAACAGAAAGCCAAACACCACATGTTCTGACTTATAAGTGGGAACTAAACTAAAAAACTACAAAAGCATATAGAACGGCATCGTGGACATTAAAGTCTTAGAAGAGGAATGGTGGAGAGGGTGAGAGCAATGAAAAAACACCTATGGAGCACAATATGTGCATATAGTGGTAGAGGTACACTTAAAGCCCAGACTTCTTCTCCACTATACATTGCAACCAAGTAACCAAAAAAATCACCTGTACCTCCTAAAGCCATTAAAATTTTAAAAAAAGAAAAACAGTCTGAATTTGAAATTCTTCTTAGCCTAGACATGTCTTTTTTGAGTGTTGTATAATTATGAATTCAATTCCCTTAGTAGTTATAGGCCTATTCAAAATATTGATTTAATATTTAGTGAATTGTAAGTTGTTTTTCAAAAACTAGTCTGTGTTATCTAAGGAATAATAAAAATTACATGTACAGAGTTGCTCATAGTACTTTCTTACTATCTTTTAGATGCCTTTGGGGTCTGTTTCATTATTGATAGTAGTAATTTGTACCTTGTGTCTTTTTTTCTTTGTTAGTCTTGCTACAAGTTTGTCTTTTTTGTTGTTTCTTTTTACATAACTATCTCTTTAGTTCCTAAAATTTTCTCTATTGATATTGATTTCTAATTTTCTCTTTATTATTTCTGTTCTTCTTGCTTTTTTATTTTTATTTTGCTCTTCTTTTTCTAGGTTCTTGGGAAAATTAGAAAATTGTGCCTCACAGCAGTGCTTTGGCATTGTCCTACAAATTTTGATGTGTTGTATTTTCATTTTCTTTCAGTTCAATTTATTCTTTCTTTCCTTTGAGACTATTTTTAACCCATGAATTATTTATATATAGTTTATCTCCAAGTGACTGTAAATGTTCCTGTTATCTTTTGTTACTGATTTCTAATTTGATTCCATTGTGTTCAGAGACTGTACTTTGAATGATTTTTCTTTTAAACTTGTTGAGGTTTATTTTATGGATCAGGGTATGGTCTGCCTTTCATGGATATTTGTAAGTAAGTAAGTATTCTGCTGTTGTTGGGTATCTTATAACTGTTTATTAGAATATGTTTTGTGATGGTAGTCTTGAGTTTTTCTATACACTTTCTATTAATTGTTGGGGGAAGGAATGAAGTCTACAGCTATAATTATTCATTTGTCTATGTTTCCTTCAGTTATGTCAGTTTTTTCTTCACATATTTTGTAGATCTTTTGTTTGGGTCACACTCATTTAGAATTTCTATGTCCTCTTAGTGAATTAACACTTTTAGCATTATACAATGTCCCCCCTTTCCCTAGTAAGTCTCTGTCTACTTTAACTTAAATTAATATAGCAGCATCTACTTTCTTTTAATTAATGTCTGCATAATACAACATAATACAACTTTTAACAATTTTCTTACCTTAATATTTTCTATATCTTTGTGTTAGAAGTGTGTTTTCTCATATTTAAAAAGGAGTTGGGTCATGGGTCATGTTTTTAATCCATTTTGTCAATCTCTGTCTTTGAATTTATATATAGACTATTTACTTGAATGTAGTTACTAATACATTAGAGCTTAAATTGGTTATTTTATTTTATTTTTGTTAATCCTGTGTATTCTCGGTTGCTTACTTCTCTTAATTGTTGTCTAAATTAAGAGACTCAAAAATACAATTTCTTTCTGCCTTCCTATAAGTCATTTGAACATTTCTTAGAATTTCATTTTGAGTTATCTATATTTCTTATTCTACCTTTTTATATAGATTTTGTAGTTAATGTTTCATGTATTAAATTTTACCAGCACAAGTGAAGTATAGAAATCTTGCCTTCTTTTTAGTTTTTTACCTTTTATAATATAATTATAGAATTTTAAAATATAATTATCTTGCATATATTCGCTACATACATTTAGAAACACATTAGATATAATTTTTACTTCAACCATCAAAAATAATTCAATAAACTCAAAATTAGAACAAAACCTGGTGTATCTATCTTTAGTTTTTCTTACTATATTCTTTCTTCCTTCCTGATATTATAAGTTGCATCATTTTATCATACTTTCTCTGTTTAGAGAATTTTCTTTAGCTATTATTTTAAAGTAGAGCTGCTGCCAATACATTCTCTTGGTTTTTCTTTATCCAATAATGTCTTAAATTTCCCTTTACTTGGAAAAAATATTTTGATTATTTTAGCACTGGAAAAACATTGTGTCTCTTCCTTTGGCTTCCATGATTTTCTGTTGTAAAATCCATAGTCATTCTAATTGTTTTTCTTCATATGTAAAGTGTCTTTTTGCTGATTTCAAGATTTTTTTTAATTTAGAAATTTACTTATGATGAGATGTATCTTGGCAAAAATTTATCTGGGTTTATCTTGACTGAAATTCACTGACCTTTTTGAAACTCTTACTCAATTTTTGAAGTTTTCAGGTAATCCTTATATGGGTACTTTTTCAATCTTTCTCCTTTCCTTTCAAGACTTTAATAACACAAATTTTTTAAAATATTTTTGCCCATATATCCCTGAAGCTCCATTCATTTTTTACTCAATTTTTTCTTTATAATTTAATATCATATAATTTCTATTGTACCACTTTCTTCTCTGTCCCTCCATTATTATTTTCTCTTTCTCTTTCCTTCTTTTTTAAGTTCATTCACCGAGCTTTTTATATCAGTATCGTATTTTTTATTTATAAATTTTTCTCTCATTTTTTTGTATAAATGCTAAAATATTATGAGACATTCTCTTTCTCATTTGTTAAAGTGTGCTTTTAGTTGCTCATTTAAACATTTTTATCATGACTCCTTTAAAATATTTTTCAGACAATTCTAATATCTCTGTTACCTCAATGTTGGCAGTTTTTCTTTTTATTAAGTTTAGTGCTTAGTAAAATTAATGACTTTCTATTGAAGCCTAGGCATTTTTCTATTGTTACAAGACTCTAGATTTTGTTTAAACATTCTGTTTTAGTTAACTTTCTCTGATATCACTAAAGGAAGGGAATTGGGAGTGTTGCATTGTTACTGGCAAGTGTAATTGTATACAAAAACTTTATTGACCACTGAGTACCATGCCCACTGGAGGGAGAGAGGGAAGGGTTCATCAGAAGTCCATACCTCACCTTCATGTAATATACTTATGCAACAAATTCTCACCTGCACCCAATGATTCTAAAATTAAAATAAGATTAAACAATAAAAATAAAGTCTTAAAATATAAAAACAAAAACTAAAAGGATCAAAGCTAGAATAAACTAAATTAACAATTATAATGCAAAATTTTAACATTATATTTAGCATAATTCCTTCAGTGACCTATAAAACATGTAATAGATATTTGAAAATCATGACTAAAAAACTTGACCTAATTCATATGTAACAAAATTGTATGAAAAATTTCACCAATGTACATATAACATGTACCATAATTGGTCATGTGCTGGGCCTTAAAACAAATATCAACAAATTTGAAATTTCCACAAATCATGCAAATTGTATTTTCTAATCACAATGAAATTAAGATAGAAATCAATAACAAAGATAAATGGAAAATATCCAGATGTTTACAAAATTAAGTGATACACTACTTACTAACCCATGAGTAGAGAAAGAAATCACAAAGAAAATTAAAACATTTTAAATGTAATTGAAATAAAAAGAGGATATAGCAAAATTGTCAAGTGCTGCTAAAATTACTTTAAAACAGAAATGTATAGACTCAAATGCATATTTTATAAAAGAAAGAAACTAAAAATTGTATTCTTAGTATCCATCTGAAGAATGTAGAAAGAAAAGCAAAAAAAGCAGAAGGAAGTAAATATAAAGAGCAAATGTTAGTGAAATTAAAGCACAGGTATAAAAGAGAAAAAATGACAGTCAAATTTTATAAAACTTATGAACTTGATACATTCTTGGCAAAAATGATCAACATAAAAAGAGAGATGGCACTAAGTACCAAAATCAGAAATAAAATAGGAACATTACAATGGAGCACACAAATATTAAAGTGATAGAAGATATTATGAACAACTTTGTGTCAATAAATTATAAAATCTAGATGAAATGTGCAAATTCTCTAAAAAATATAATTCATCAAAACTGCATAAGAAAAATTAGAAAAGTCTGAATACTGCTGTTATTACTCAATCATTGGCTCTAATTTCAGTGTTTCCAACAAAGAAAACTTCTGGCCCTATGGCTTTCAAAGTAAAATATTTTGAACATTTAAATAAGAAATAATACTATTGTTACTCCACCTTTTTTGGGGTGTAAGTAAAAAGACACACTTTTCAAATCTTTTTGTGAGATGAGGGCAGCATGAAACTGATGCCCAAATCTGACAAGAACATTTTAATATATTAAAACTAAAGGAAGTCGCTCTCGTGAATTTAGATTGAAAAATTAAGGGAGATCTCAATTTTGACAAAATTCACAACTATTCATGATTTTTAGAAAATCTTAATATGATAAAGGCTATTATAAAAATCTGCAAATCTCATTCTTAATATCAAATATTGAAAACTCTCCTCAGATAGTAAGAATTAAATAAAGCTATCCAGTATCCCCTACGTCTATGCAATATTAAACGAGGAATTAGCCAGGGTCTCAATAAAACAAGCAAAATATACAAGTTTAAAAAATTGTGGGATACAAATATAAAACCTTATCAAAAACAGTCAGTCTCTACTGTCCTAACAGCAACTGATTCCCAGGAACTGTGTCATTGGATCAAGTTATCTCACGGTCTACACATTCCAGTTTAAAGAAAGTGCATTTCAACACTCCTCATGAGTGAGTCAGGAGACCTTTAGACCACAGCTCTGATGCATCCAGTATCTCTAGGTGCGCTCTTAAGATAAAAAATTTTCATTTTTTATCAGAGTCTCACTCTGAGTCAGAGTCTCACTCTGTTGCCCAGGCTATAATGCAGTGGCATGCTCACAGCCACCACAGCCTCCACCTGCTAGACTCAGGTAATCCTTCCACTTCAGTCTTTCGAGCAGCTGGAACTACAGGAGTGTGCCAACATGCCCAGCTAATTTTTCTTTACTGTAGAGATGAGGTCCCACCAAGTTGCCCAGGCTGGTCTTGAACTCCTGGTCTCAGATAATCTTCTCACCTTGGCCTCCAAGTGCTGGGATTATAGGTGTGAGCCACCAAACCCTGGCCTAAGAGGAAGCATTTTCTACAGAACTGGCATTTAAAGTAATCAGGAATCATAGTGTAGATCTTATTAGTGATTCTTCAGGTTTTCTTTCAAACATGTACACATTGCTCACATTTTAGGTGTAGGTATTTTGCCATTTTTTGAAAGAATAAAATTGTTCTAAAAAATAATATGTGCTACACAAAAAAGGTAACTTATGGTAATAGATGTATTAATTAATTTGATTGTGATAATCATTTTACAAAGTACACATGTATCAAATCATCACATCATATACCTTGAGTATAAACAACTTCTGTCAGTTATACCTCAATAAAGCTGAAAGGAAAAAGGAATACATGATAGACAAGTTTATATTAACATGCTCTGACATTACTTAAGAGCATGCTTGCAATTTGACAAAATGGGATGAAACACTATCAAAACAATATCATTTTTTGGGAAACAGGGAATAAGTTGCCCTTTAAAATTTCTTTACAAATTATAGGACAATTCTGTTTACAGTTGCATCAGTTAGCATCGACTACCTAGAAATAAATCTTAATAAACTGTGTCAAAGCTCTACACCAACAGGTTAAAAATTATTTGCCAGATAAATAAGATGAACACAAAAGTAGCATACCATCTTCATGGATTGAAAGACTCAACACAATAAAGATATCAATTATTCAAAAATTGATCTAAATATTAGATGCAATCAGGCTCAAAATTCTATCAAGACATTTGGTAGAAATTCTGAAACTAATACGACATCAGACAAAAGTAACTAATAAAATGTTGTTGAGAATGAATAGCTTTGGAAGATTTAACTACCATATATGTATATATGGCAGCAATTATTAAATCAATTATAAGGCAGCAATTATTAAGTCAATTATAAGGCAGCAATTATTAAATCAGAGTATTATTGGTGCAAAAATAAATAAGCCAACGGATCAACCCAGAGAATTCAGAGAAAAACCAGAGCATATGTAATAATGCAATTGATCATAAAAAGGTGACACTGCAGTGCAGTATAGAAAGAATAGCTCTTGTATTAAAAGGTAGTGAATATACATAATATAGACATGCACTTATGAGTAAAAGAAATATATAAGAAACTTTTCTCCAGCATTATTTGTAACCCTCTCAACTGGAAACAACATAAATGGCCACCAAGAGTAAAACAGATAAATAAATTATGGGCTATTTCCATAGTAAAATATTCCATACACTAAAGATGAATGAATCTCACAACCTATCAAATGAAAAAAAGTGAACATAAAAAATCCAAAAGCTGTGTTACTACATATATACACACACAAGTATGTATATTTTATCCATAATATTATATATATATTTCAAAGACAGGTGGACAAATCTATGGTTCTAGATGTTCCAGATGGAGCTTTTTTCAGTGGAGCAGCCAAGCCTGGCACAGAACAAGAGAGAAGCTGTCTGAGTGTTGATAATATTCTACATGTGGACATGGGCAGTGTTAACATGAATAAGCTCATTTTGTAAAATAGCATTTGTGTTCAGCTACACACTCATGTGCACTTCCCAGTATGCAATCGCTCTGTTACATGCCAAAGTAAAAATACTAATATATTTTTGGTGTGGTCTGAGAGACAAATGAGCATGTTGCAATGTATAGATCTAATTTGTTTAATGATTCAACTGTAAAAAGCATTCTTTTAGTTCAGGCTACGATAACAAAAATGCCATAGACATTATTATTTCTTACAGTTCTGAAAGCTAAGAAGTCCAAGTCCAAGTCACCTGCAGATCTGTGGTCTGGTGAGGGCGTCCTTCTTACTTTGTATTCACATGATAGAGATTAGAGAGAGGAATCAACCTCTCTCACATCTGCTCTTGTAAAAGCACTAATCCCATCACAAGGGTTCCACCTTTATGACCTCATTATCTTCCAATGGCCCCATCTCCAAATATCACGACACTGGGGACTAGGGTTTCAACATATGAAGGGACACAACCATTGAAGGGACACAACCATTCAGTACATAGTAAGTATGTGTGAGACTAATAAGGAAATGTTATCCAGAGTCAGATATTTAATAATATTTTTAAAAGTTTAAGTACTTTTAAGTGACAACATTTTATAGTAAAATCTAAAAGAAATGAAACTTTATCTCTCAGAGCTACATTCTGAGATCTGTTTCAAAATTAAAGTATATAGCGAAGCCATGAGCTAGTCACCATTGGAGCTAAGTAACAGTACAAAAGAGTTTACTGTGTTATTTTCCCTACTTTTGCATACACTTGAAATATCTACATCAAAAGTATATTTTGTTGATAAGAGCCCAACATACTCACTTGACACTCAATGAATAATATTAAAATAAGATGTCCATTCCCCAAAAAAATTTATATTAGAATTTCAAGGTGAAAACTCCATAAACATATAGGCTATGCTAAGATCGTTAAGCCTGCAGAGATACTTAAAAATAATAAACCTGGGACTTCCAAATGTAGAATACCAACAATGAGAAACAAACTCTTGGTTTTTACCTAAAGTTTCCTTTGTTCTTGGTTTAATTTATTCTACCATAATTTCCATGGGTGAGGAATGTCAGTGTGACAGCATAGCTGAGATAAAATCATCTGCTTTTGGTTCCTTCCCTTATTAAAGTTTCATAGTAATGGCCTGTCATCTTAAAATGTATGCTTAAAACTGTCACATTGTAGTCCTGAACTTTGGATAAACTCATATTGCAGGACATTTTATTACTTATTTATATTTTCTGCTGCCATTCCCAAGTAAACTTCCTACAGTCAAATAGGAGGAGCTAGAAGATATCCTAGCAATCATGTAATTCAAAGACCTCATTTTACACATAAAATCACTTAGTCCCCACAGAGGATGTGTATGCAATGGTTTGCACGACAACTTCTCCCTGGACCTCCTTGGGGAGTACAATTCAACCATTCCATCCACAAGATTTCAATTCCATATACTTAAATCATTTCATTTCATCCCTGGCCACAATTGATTATTCTCAAAGGTGGTATCTCTCTGAAGATTGTTAGATTTTGATAAACTCTAAATTATAATACTGTTGGCAGCTGTGTTTTCAATCATTTCAGAAAAAAAAGTACTGGCAACAAAAGAGAAAGCTGAAGCCGACAGAGAGAAGCAGAGATGAGAACCCCATAAGGACTCAAATCTTTGACCACTGACTCCCTGAACATATGCCCAGTGGTTGTTTATTCAATTAGATTCCCCCAACATCCTTCAAATAAATTTCTACTTTTGCTTTAGCTAATCTAAGTTTGGCATATGCTATTGCAGCAAAGAGAACCCTAATTAACACAGTGCTATGAAGGTTTGGTGATTTTCCCAGGCCATCAAAACCAGTTAGACAGTTGTCTTAGAAGCCAGAATTTTTCTTTTCTTTTCTTTTCTTTTCCTTTTTTTTTTTCCTTTTCCTTTTTTTTCCTTTTCCTTTCCTTTCCTTTCTTTTCATTTCCCTCCCTCTCTTCCTCTCTCCCTTCCTTTCTTCCCTTCCCTCCCTCCCTCTTTCCCTTCCTAGCAACAGGATCTTGCTATGTTGCCCAGGCTGGTGTGCAGTGGCTATTCATAGATGCAGTCTCACTACTGATCAGCACAGGGTTTTGACCTACTCTGTTTCTGACCTGGGGCAATTCAATCCTCCTTAGGCAACCTGGTGGTCCCCCACTCCAGGGAGGTCACCATATTGCTGCAGAACTTAGTACAGACACCAGATCGGCATAACAGCACTACAACCCAGGACTCCTGGACTCAAGCAATCCTCCAGCCTCAGCCTCCCTAGTAGCTGGGACTACAGGCATGCATTACCGTGCCTGGAACAGATATTCTTTCAACCCAGTACTAGGCACTAATGCATTCTTGTTGAAATTCAATGGTAATATATCATGTGTTTTTAAAACATTTTGGTTTTTTTGTGTACATATATACATATATATGTGTATTATATTGTACCATCTTCAGTAAAGGTTTCAACTTATGAGATAAGACACTATATTTGCATGCTTTTTTTTTTTTTTAAAGTTTGGATTCTCACTCACCCAGGCTGGAGTACAGTGGCATGATCATGGTTCATCACAGCCTCAACCTCCTAGGCTCAGGCGACCCTCCTGCTGTAGCCTCCTGAGTAGCTAAGACTTCAAGGTGCATGTCACCATGCCTGGATAATATATATTTTAATGTTTTTTGTAGAGACAAGGAATTGCTATGTTGCCCAGGTTGGTCCTCCCTCTTTGGCCTCTCAAATTGCTGGGATTACAGGCATGAGCCATCTCACCCAGTCATATTTGCAACTTTTAACAAAATGGGGCAGTTCTTACAGAAAAAATGACACTATGTTAGATTTACTTGCAAGATATTGCAGTACAAACATTTTGGGAAGTGGCAATATGTAACATAAAATTAGAATAATGCTGATTGCAAAAGCTGGGAGATGGATAAACAGGATTCATTCTACTATTCTCTTTTTTGTGCATGTTGGAAATTTTTCATTATAAAAAAAATATATTACAAAATTTTCCTTATTATAGTTTCTCAAGAATACTGGCCATCTCTGTCCCCCATAGCCCTATTTAGAGGAAAAATGGGGAGGAATGAAAGTGGCCAGTAGAGGTGGGAACCATATTTAATAACCCTGGGTGCACTGGCTTCCAGAGTGACTGATGGAATGAATTTTAGACTTCAGATCTCTTAAGAGTTAGTTCCAAATTCTATCTACTTTTCCCTTCTCATTCACCATTTGGCTACTTCACCTTTTGACAATATCTATGATGCATTTTTATTGCATTTTATTGAAAGCTTACTTTTTGACACACTATTACAGGCATAGGAAATGAGAACATTTTATTTATTAAAATAAGATTCTTATCATTTGTACTTAGGTACAATTTTAAATTGATCGATTTTTTTCTCAAGCCTCTTTTTCATAGCTCAATTTAAATGAATTGGAAACTCTCAAACTATATCCACTAGAGAAAAAGAATTTATAATTGTATGTATACAACACTTTCTTTTTTTTTTCAATATTTTATTTTCCTTTAAAAAAACTGGAAGAAAAATCTCACATGTAAATGGTAGCTATCGGTCTAGGAGACCACATGGTATCGTACAATTCAAGAGGCCACCATTCAGACTGTGTGAACTTGAATTAGATAGTAGAACTACATTGATTTCTATTTACTTCTGTATTATTTTCTACACAGTACACAAGTCCTTCAGTGAACAGACATTGCTTTTATAATTAGAAAAATGTAAAATATTTTAATTGACATTTTTGCAGTGTACTTATTAGAAATATTATTCTCATCTAGGCAGCACAGTTACTTGGGATGGGATGGAAGACCGCCCTAACAAAGCTGAAATGGGACAGAAGTCAACAGAGAGGACAGACACCTATTTTTTCCTTCAAGGATGAAGAAGGTGAAATTCAACAGAGAACCACAGGCAAGCAGGAGCACTTAAATGCAGTTGAAGAATTCCTCAAATGCTCATCAGTGACAGAAGATACAGGACCTGGCTGTGCCGCCCGTGAGTTACCCTGTCTATATCTGTGCTACTATTGCTTTTGCCTTGAAAAATCAAACTAAACTTATAACTTTCCTCTCGAAAGTTGACCTTTTCCCAAGTTTGGAGTGGAGGGGAGAAACAGGAAGAAAATGGCACCAGTTCAGCAAACGGTGCCAATATCCATGTAATTTCACAAGCCAGAAACTTAGAAATTGTTCTTGACAACTTAAAAACAAAATCAAATCCTCACCAAAGCCTGCAGATTTTATTTCCTACTCATCCACCTCTTGAACCTGTTGACCTCTCACCATCACTCCCTAATGATGTCCTTATCTAAACCGATGTGATCCCTTGGCTGGACCACTGACATAACCACTCACCAGCCTCCCTGCATTCACTTCATATATTCCACAAGACTGCATGAGTGATAACAAAAAGATACAGACAACTTAATATAAAATCACTTTTACAAAATCTTAAAATCTACACGTACATACAAAGGTGTGTGGAGGGGTATGTGCAGGTGTGTATATAAAGCCAGGAAGTTTTGTGTATCTCATAAGCATGTAAAAGGGGGGTGCAAAGCTGTTTTTACTTGGAGTGGGGGCAAAGTGAGAAGGTAAATAAAAAAGAGTTCATTGAAAAAAAATGGAGAAATAGAAAAAATAAGAAAAGAAACTTATGCTTTAAAAAAAAGCAGCATTTATGTATGGATCCATTTATACAAACTTATATGTGTGTATACACATTAAGGGAATCTTGAAGAGAAATAATCACTAATTAATAGTGGTAGATGATGTTTAATGATGGGATTTTACTAATTATTACTGTCATTATATACTTTGTTGTTTCTTTGTACAATTAATGCTTAGTATTATACAGTTAAAGATGTTTACGTTATTTTTATTTTCAAATAAATAAATTAGTCTATGGAGTCAGAATGTATGAGTTATTTTCCCAGCTCAGTGTGTGATATCAGACAAATTGCTAACTCTGGAAGAATACTGAACAGAATTATGTCATCTCTCTTCTATAAAATGAGAATAATAAGTAGTATCAAAAAATCAGGCATGGTGGTGTATACCTGTAATCCCAGTGCTTTGAGAGACCAAGGCAGGAGGATCACTTGAGACCAAAAGTTTGAGACCAGCCTAGGCAACATAGCAAGATCCTATCTCTACAAAAAATACAAAAATTGGACAGACATTGTGGCACACACCTATAGTCCCAGCTACTGGGAGGCTGAGGCAAAAGGATTACCTGAGCCAAGGAGCATGAGGCTGCAGTGAGTTGTGATCACAGCACTGCATTCCAGTCTAGGCAACAGAGTGAGACCCTGTCTGTAAGAAAAAAACATGAAATGAAATAAAAATATAGTATCATCACCATGGTATCAATGAGATAACTGAATTACAGAATTCATATGTACCTCAGTACTGGATGTGAAAAGTGCTCAATAAATAATAGCTATTATTATTATAAGATGGAAAAGAATTTTGGTTACTTGAGAAAAGCCCAATGGAGGTCATCACATGGGCTCAGATGACAGAACTTGGGAGAAGACAGAGATTAGTTGTTTAGATTGGTCTTCATGACTGTATTCAATTTCTATTGCTCCAGAGCAAATTACCACAAACACAGTGACTCAAAACAAACCCCATTTACTATCTCACTATTCTGTAAGTCAAAAGTCCAACATAGACCTTGGCTCTCTACTCAAGGTCTCAAATCAAAGCTACATTCAAGGATTCAGTTGGGCTATGTGCTGATCTGGAGATTGGGGTTCTCATCCAAGTTCATGTGGTTATGCTAGGATTCAGTTTCTTGCAGTAGTAGTACTGAGGCTCCTGTCTCCATGGTAACTGTCAAGGGGGGGAGGGAACTGTCCTAAGCTCTTGCAGGCTGCCTACATTTCTTGCACACTACCCCCTTTCATCTTCAAAGCCAACAACGGAGAGTCTTCCTCTCACGGAGCTCCTCTCTCACATTGAAATCTGCCTTCAGGAAGAGTCCATTCCTTTCTAAGGGCTCCCATAGTAGGATAATCTGGTTTACTTCAAGTCAATTGTGCATATAATGTGACCTATAATCATGGGAGGAATTATCCTGTCATCTCCACAAGTTTCTATTGAGGGAGGGGGCAGATCTTGGGAACTTTTTAGAATTTGACCTACGACGATGATGTTCCTTGATTCTAGACTGTTCCATCTGTTTCTGGATCATATGTTCAGATTTTCTATTCCAGTGATTCTTTTGGTGGAATGCTGTAAGTTTTACTGTGGTTTTTTTATTTGGGGCTTATTAAGCTAACCATCATCTCTTGAGAGCACACTTGGTCACACTAACTGCAACAGGTATTGGGAAAGAAGAGATAGTTACTTCCATCAAAGCTTAATTGTATGCCTTATATGAGGAAAGACCTCCCCCTCAAAAATTTTATTTATTAAAAATTGTATATTTATTCATACATGCTTAAACTTCAGTCACCTTCAAAGTACTCTCCATTTGATGCAATACACCTATCAAGACACTTTTTCCACTGTTATACACAGTTTTTGAATTCATCAATTTTGATGCCTTTTAGTGCTTCTGTTGTTTTTTGTTTCACCGCCCCCATGTTGGCAAAACATTTCCTCTTGAAGACTTCTTTTATTCAGGTAAACAAACAAGCAAAAAATGTTGCTTGGGTGAGATCCAGTGAATAGGATGGGTGGGGCGTGGGAGCCATGCTGCTTTTGGTCAAAAACTGCTGAATGCTCAGTGCGGTGTGGGCAGGTACACTCATAAATCACTCATCATGAAATGGGCAAATGCATTGAAAGAAACTTCAAAAAAGTATTCACTGAAGCCAAGCACAGCCTGTCACAACAATGCTAGCTGGTCCACTGATGCCAATGGGTTCCTAGTATACTTACCTAGTGGGGGAAGCCCTCCAAAAGATAATTCTGTTTTTTGGGGGTGGTATGTCAGTTACATTATCTTCAGTGTTTATACATGATATAGTACCCAAGTACAAACAATAATTTTCAGAAAAAACTGATTTCCAAATTTTTTTTTTTTTTTGAGTTGGAGTCTCACTCTGTCGCCCAGACTGGAGTGCAGTAGCCACTCCCAGCCACCGCAGCCTCGACCTGCTGTGATTTCCAAATTTTAACACAAATTCACTTCCTCTCTGTTCTCCCATTACTCCCTCATTTCTTCCACATAGAAACATGCAAATATAGGTCAGGTGGAGGCTCATGCCTATAAACCGAGCCCTTTGGGAAGCCAAGGCAAGAGGATTGCTTGACCCCAGGAGTATGAGACCAGGCTAGGCAATATAGTAAGACCTCTTCTTTACCAAGAGGTACCAAAAAAAAAAAAAATGCTGGGCATGATGGTGCACCCATAGTCCTAGTTACTTGGGAGGCTGAGGTGAAAGGATTTCCTGAACCTAGGAGGTCAAGGCTGCAGTGAGTCAGGATCATGCCTCTACACTGCAGCCTGGGCAATAGAATAAGAACGCAACTCAAAAAAAAAAAAAAAAATAGAAGGGGAAATTTTTGATAGACAACCTATGTTAATATGAGCAATGCCAGCCGGGCTCGGTGGCTCAGCCTGTAATCCCACGCTTTGGGAGGCTGAGGTAAGTGAATTGCCTGAGCCCAAGTGTTCGAGACCCGCCTGGGCAACTTGGCGAGGCCTTATCTCTACAATAAATCAAAACTTAGCCGGGCGTGATAGCACATGCCTGTAGTTCCAGCTACTTGGAAGGCTGAGGTGGAAGGATCACCGGAGCCCAGCAGTCGAGGCTGTGGTGGCCGAGAGCGTGCCACTGCACTCCAGTCCGGGCGACAGAGTGAGATTCCAACTCAAAAAAAAAAAATGAGCAATGCCAAATATAAGCTTAACACATAGAAGTAACAGTAAAATGCCCACACAAAACTTGAAAATAAATAAAAGTAATTTTACATGCTGAAATTTCAACAGTATATAATCAGATCAGAGATATGCTCAGATAAACTAAACTCACATAGAAACATCATTTTTTCTTTATTATTTGATACTTTACACATTTTAATGTTCTTAACCTGGATCACCTTGTTACTAATGGATACATTTAAAGTGGTTTCTGTCTTTATATAAAAAATTGTTAACATATTGACAGAAGGTCTTACAATCAGTAGAGAGACTGTCATATAACTCTTAGGTAAAAAGACTAAAGTATTAACATATCTAAAGAAAAAAAGCACCATTTAACAAGGTCATATTTTTACTTGAAATGGGAAAAAATGGTAAGTGCACACTTAAACATTTTCTAAGAATATCCTGGTTCAAACCCTTGGCATTTTATCATGATAACAAGCACATGTCAATGTGGAGATGGAGCAATCCTCCTACATCAGGCCTCCAAAGTGCTGGGGTTACAGACGTGAGCCATTGTGCCCAGCCATTATTTTTATTTTAAAAGAAGCATTGATATATTATGAAGAAAATTATAAAATGTGTAAGTGTATTTAAGTTATAATCTTAGAATGCAAGATAAGTTATTTTACCCTATATTCCTAAACTCTTTCCAAAACAGCATGTAGAGAAAAAGTTTGGAAGTAAAACTTAGGCCAGGATTGAAACTCTCGCCTCTCTCTAACTATACCTCTCTGCATTTATCCTAGCCAGTACTCTGTGTATGTCACTAAGCCAGCTCTCCCAGGGGAACAAGCATGTTGAGTTGGTCATCTTAGCTTCACAACCAGACTGAAAATAATATAATCTCAGGTAAATAAGAAGACTGAGTTTCTGAATGTCCAAAGTCAGACCTAAAATATTGTGAGTTTATCAAATTAATTGGTGAGCCCTGTTAGTGTGTACAATCCAAATATTCTGATTCCTCAGACTTTGACATGTTTCTTAGATGCTTTATGTTATAGATTGAGTACAGAAAAATAACACTGGACATCCAAAAGTTTGAGTCAATTAGGTTAAGCCAGATTTTAGGCACAGAATGGCACCTAAAATTTATATCTACTACAAGCTGCTTATTATTATGGGAGGAAAAACGATCACATTTCTATATTCACATGTAGGGACATTCATTTATATATTGAACAGATATTTATTGAGACACATATTGAACACATATTTATTGAGTGCTGAGTGGTTGAGACATTGAGGATGCAGCAGTGAACAAAATGATACTTCTGCTCCCATGGAGTTTAAACTCTAGTGATGGGGAAAGATGATACATGAGCTAAAAAAAAATGTACTATGTTAGGGCACAAGGGAAGAGCACGGAGTCGTTAAGGAAGAGGTTCTCTGATTAGATGCCATTGGTACAGGAATCTCCAACTGGAGGACTTGGGTTTGTTTTGTTCTTTTTCATTTAGAACTCTACAGTCTTAGTCCTTGCCCACAGAGCATGGGAAAAAATGGTAAGTGCACAGTCCGAGAGCCTCGCTTTTGTCTCTCGCTGGCTGTCCCATACTGTTGAAGGTGAGACTGAGTCTTCGAAGCCTATTTTGAAAAGCTATGGTTTATTTTTTTAAAGTTGGCTAGAAAAAAAAATTAAATAATGGTCCCCCCCCCCAAAAAAAGAACTCTACAGTCTTCTTCTCTTCCTTTTTTTCTTCTTCCTTCTTATTTCCAAGTAACTAATGAAAACAGCAGTCAGAGGACTGGCTACTCACAGATTACTGTAAAAGGTGTGCTCGCAGGGCTTTGGCATGTGTGCTTGCATACCCCTATCTACGTGTGCTGCCATAACCAAGTCACCAAGTCACCTCTTACACCTGAAGACAAAGACACAAGATTTTTGTTTATGGCACATAGGCTCACTCAGGGTCTGAGGTCTAACCTCACGATTTCTAATTTGCTAATCTTAAAAACGGTTGTGCTGTCCTTTCTAAAGCTTGTGTTTCTACACTAAGTCTGTCTCTCTTGGTAACTTTAGGCAGGAAGGTTGTTTTTGTTTTATTCTTTTCTCTTTACATTTGCAAAGGTGACCATTCGGCTTTATCTTTCTTAGTCTTTCAAGTTTGTCTAATGAGCATCACCTCTTACCTTTGGCTTTTGCAGCTCAGATACTTTATTCTGCAAGTACTGTTTTCATGTGAAAATAATGATACTCTGTAATTACAATTATAGCTATAAAACACTGTAATTACAATTATAGCTATATAAGTGAATATTTATCATGGAGAATATGAGTATGTGATGCTCTTTTACTCTGCTTTTATTTCAACTTTGTGCATATGAGATGTATTCTGGTAAGTTCTATGCCACTGCCAAAATGGTGGCTCAGAATCTCCCAGTTTTTTCTGCTTCTTATAAGTAATAATGATTACCAACTTAATAACTAATGGACAAAAGTCCAGTGAGTAATATGAAATCAATTGTTTTCTGAACCAGTCACTAAAGAAATGAAAGTCAAAAATAGAAGTATTATGACCTAAACTAGGTCTGTGTGATTGCTTTTTTCCCTAAAGGCTTTAGATTGGATTAGGATATCTAAATTCAATCAAAGCCGGATGTCTGAGATAGAGAATTTCACAAATCTTGATAGAAAAGAAAAAAAAGAAAAACCTGCCAAAATTGTAACCAATAGACAATACTAATTGTAGGTGCTTCGCTTTAAAATTTATCTAAAATCTAGGATTCTTAAGGTTGTATGATATATTCTTAAAATATTTTAAACATTTTATAAGATTATTTGAGAAAGAAATTTTAGAAATAACCTCATATTTGAAACAGCAGTGCCACCTTGTGACAAAGGCACATATTTTCTTGTTATTGACCTATGACATAAAAATATGGTGAAAAAATGTATCTTAATACTTAGGACACTTTAAAATCACATATTGAAAGCAAAAATGTTCATTTTGATTTACCTATTAACTATTAGACTAATAATCATCAACATTTTAAAACAGTCACTACATTTTAAATATCTTCCTAGGTTTTATAGAAATTTGTAAAAGAAATAGTCATCAATTTTACCCACTGCTCCTAAGAGACTCACAATCAAATATAAAGACTGACAGAACTAGGCTCAAGAAACAAACATTTGACAAATAAGTTGAATAGTTAAATAGCAAAGAATGACATTTTTCAGGGTACTTTAAACTGAGAAAGCTTGCTGGGGAAATTAAAAATTTCTGTGCTCTCACAATTCTTCACATAGGATGGAATAAATATTTTAGCAGAGGCTGGTTAGGGGGGTTATTCTCTTTCTATTATCTAGTGGTTTTGTTTTACTCTGTAATCCTACTCTGTATTTTCAGAGATTAAAAGTGCAACATTTTCTTGGAAAATTTGCATTACTATAAAATACATTAAAAGGACAGACTCAGTGAGACTCTTTTGGGGCTGGGGACCTATACTGATGACCACTTTAAAACATGTTTTAGGCTGGGCACAGTGACTCACGCCTATCATTCCAGCATTTTGGGAGGCTAAGACAGAAGAATTGCTTGAGTCTGGGAATTTGAGACTATCTTGGCAGGACCTCAGCTCTACCAAAAAAAACCCCAAAAAATCACAAAATTAGCTAGGTGGCTATAATTCTGGCTACTCAGGAGGCTTAGGTGGGAGGGCCACTTGAGCTCAGGAGGTCAAAGCTACAGTGAGCTGTGATCATGCCACTGCACCCCAGCCTAGATGACAAGAGTGAAGCTCTGACTCAAGAACAAAACAAAACAAAAAAACAAACAAATACTTTTTGATATTTTGCAATGTTTTGATTCCTCTCCAGGATGTAGTTACTATCCTTAGAGAAAAACTTTAATGTATTTATGATTAACTTTATTATATGCATAATGTATAATGATCTAGAAAATATAAAAAGGTTAAGTTCATATAATTCAATCCAACCCAGTAATGAATATTGAGTGCCTGCTAGACAATAAAAGCAATAACAAGTATATTTATCTTGCTGACATGAAAGTTGTCTTGACAAAATTCTTACTAATAGCAAGAAAAAGTGCCCAATTCCCTTCCCTAAAATCCAACTGTAAAACACTCCTATTGTGGGACTAGACTAACAGCTGGCCAACAGAGCTTTAATTTGGTAGCCCTGAAAAGAGAGGATAAAGAAGCAATACCAACGAAAACTATAGCTATTTCTTATTTTACTCTTGCCCAGTCAACAGTATTGTGATTTAATATTTTTCTACAACCTAATTTGGCAACCACACAATTGTTGTAAAGCAATCAACAAGAGTAAAAGGGTAGGAATATTGGACAAAAAGCTACATTTTAAAAAAAATTCTGTCTTTAAATCTTAAGTTCCTTGAAAACTAAGTATCTTTTCCTTCTGTATGACTTTGTATATAGGTGTAGCAACAATACATGTTCGTTGAATTATTTTTTAATTCCTTCATGAATGCTTAATTCATGTATGTCTCAAAAGTCTTTTATTACATTTGAGATAGGAAATTCAACTATTATTAGCACTGAAGAAAACTGGAACTCGTGCTCTAAATAATTTCTTTATAGCAAACACGTATTTTTCTTAGTCTTTAAGTTGTATTATAATTCACTCTTAATTACAATTTTAAAGTAATCTAAGAGGACATTTCCCCCCCTAAAGACTGCTAAATATCAACACCTTCTCTAAACCTGCTGGTATTTTTAAAACGGAAAATTAAAGAGAAATATATTTAACCCCTAGGCTAGATCAAGTGGAAATGAGAGAGATTCAGAAGAAATTCCTCATTACATAGGTTATGAGAAGATAGAACATTTTCCCCTGGAAATTTATACATTGACAAGACATGTTTCCACTGGATAATAAAAGATAATTACAAGCTAAAAGTAGGAAAAAAAGATTTACAAACTTAGTAGACAGAGAAAGTGGACCTGGAGAGTAAAGAATTAGACCTTGTTATATTAAATTTAATTTAGATTTCAATTTAATTTGTTTTTTGTTTGTTTGTTTTTATTGATTTGCATTTATATAAAATAACATTCTATATTTATTCATTATCTAGCTCTATGTATGTCAATACAAATATTCAAATGCAAAAGGTCAATATATCAAATTTATAAATTTGTGGTCAAAATAAAACTCATTTATATTATTGTGTTTTTAGAAAAGAAGTGGATAAATATTTACTTAGCAGTGTAAGATTAACAAAAAATTTAGGTTTCTATTTCCTAATCTAGTCATGAGCAATCAAATGTGTTATGTGTAATCCCTAAATATACTTTTATAATGAAAATTATACCAAATGAGGAAACAGAAAGTCAGAGATGAAACTGGACAGAAACAATATAGCAATGTGCTTTAGTTTTGCATCTTTTCACATGTCAATACCCACAAGCATAAAAGAATATTGTGTTATATATGTCATATATGATTGAGTCATATAAATATGTCCAGTGCAATATAAATTAAATAAAATTTAAATTAATAATTCTGGACATATTTATGATGGCAAAAAATAATTTAATAGCTTTAAAAACCATATATAATAATGATTCTCACATAAATACATTTAATTTTCTTTTTTGAATTGGGATCTCACTCTGTCGCCCAGACTGGAGTGCAGTGGCATGATCACAGCCCTCACAATCTTGACCTGCTGGTCTCATGTGATCCTTCCATCTCAGCCTTCCAAGTAGCTGCAACTACAACTAATTTTTTTGATTTACTGTATTGATGAGGTCTTGCTAAATTGCCCAAGATGGTCTCGAATTCTTCAGTTCAGACAATCTCTTGCTTCCGCCTCCCAAAGTGCTGGAATTACAAGTGTGAGCCATCACACCTGGCAAATTTCAATTATCAAATTAATTATTTTTCTATGAAAAATGTTATTATGCTACATTGGATATGTTTATAGAAATTGGCAGAGTTGAATATCGAGATTGAGCTTACCAAATTATGCACATGCTGGAATCTTTCCAGTTAATTCTGAGCTTTGGTTACACATGGCTGACCATTTACTTCATCACCTAACATAAATGCTACTAAAATGAAATCAAAATATGGCTTATCTTCTGCTCTTAGTTCCTTCTGAATACCAATGTAACTTTAACCAGCATGTAGCTAAAAAAGGCAAATATTCACTACCAACTTTGACCTTCAGGATATGCTAAGTAAATTATACCAGGGAGGAGAGGGTACCAAAAAATGTATGCACATTTTAAGTGATGTTATCTAGGTATTATTTTTAAAGTTGAATTAAATTATGATAACAATGTATAGTATGATATTTGCTCAAAAGATGGTGTCAGTCAAATGAATGTTAGCGTCACTATGCTACAAACAGGATAATATGACAATTTTAATACAGTTTTTTCCTTTCTTAAAATGTATATATGTTTTTTGGCACTCTCTGTATTTTAGATTCATGCCAGTGTATTAAATACCTTTTATAAGTAAAAACAGTTATTCGTAAACTTTCTATATCTTCTGCCAGAAAATAAAAGCCACTGTCTATAAGTAACATAGTAAAGATGTCGTTAAATAGTGGTTAATAAGTAAACTTGAGACAGGAGGATTTTGTGTGGCAGTGTGTGATGTCTTGTGTATACATGCATATTTATATAGTATAAGTGAACACTAACTGTCTATTTATAATTTACAGAAATAAATGACAAGAAAAAATTATTCAGAGAAATTATGTCCTTGGAAGGTAGATTGACATGAGGAGAAAGGTCTGGCAAACCAATGGAAGAAGAAGGATTGAGCCTCTGTGCAAGAATCAGTGTTTTCAATATGGGGAAAAAAATCTGTGTGTCTTTTCTCCAGGTCAACTTCAGAAAAGTCTTGTACAAATTTTAAGTTAAAATTTCAGGATGTAACCCACAATTTTTAACCTAAATTGTGAATTTTGCAATATTAGTTATATCGTTATTGTAATAACACATACAACCAAGCACCAACCATTTGTGGCAATATACAAAGGGTGCCAAAAAAATGTAGACACGCTTTAAGAAAGGAAAAACCGTATTAAATTGTAATACTCAATGTATTTCAATGTTAAAAGATGAATACAAGTCACGTTTGACTTCTGCAATTGCAAGAGGTGCTCAAAGTGGTTACCGTCAGTGGTCAGACACTTCTGATGATGGTGAACTAAGAGTAATGCATAGAAAACATCGCTTAAAATGTGTATCCATTTTTTGGCACCTCCAGTATTTGCTCATATTTTTTACTTCATATCTTTAAAATGTGTTAAGTTTAGCATTCATGGTTGAGAAGAGTCCCAGAAAAGCTTCACTTTCTCTTGTTTGCCCCAGGCAGATCACACTTCAGCTCTCGCTCTCTCTTCCTTCCTTCTCCATTATCCCTGCAATTTGACAGATAACAATGCTGACTTAAGGCGAGGTGTCTAGGTGTGAATGGTGTGACCAATTTACTGGGAAGTCAAAACTACACAATGAATGAGTGAAGAGAGAAGGGAAGGGGTGAATGAAATGAGTGTGAAGAGCACACTCTGCAGAGGAAGAAGGAAGGATGATGGATCTGAACTGGAAGAAGTATGATGTTTTTAAGTAAATAAAATAAATCCAATGAACCTGAAACACAAAAATTGACCAAATGGCAAGAAATGAGAATTGGGAGGTAAACTGTTCAAGAGCGTGACAGTTGTGTTATGGATTTGCATCTTTCTTTTAAGAACAAAAGGACATCATTAAAGGCTTTCAAGCAGTGAATGATATGGCAGATTTGCATTTTTGAAACACATTCATCAAGTGTTAATGAAGCCAGCAGGTACCTACTAATTAATCATTAGACAGAGAGCAGTCGCATCAACGTATGAAGTTACCAGTTTGATATCTATACCAGACATTAACACAAAATAACAGTATTTAGAATCGTATAATTCTAGATTGTGTGCACTGATGAAGAAACTATTTAGAAGACACTATAGAAAAGCCAGAATTAAAATGAAATGTGTATGTTTTCCATTTTCATATTTTCCACATGTATTAAGTGCATGCTAAGTCACTTGGAACAAGAGTAGAGAAGAAAGAAGTTAGTTTCATTTTTTCCTGCCCCCGTCCCCCAAGCAGTGAATGGTTGAAAGGATGGTGGTGCCCAGTAGCATTCCCTGTGCCAGTGGGATGTTCTTGTGGTTTCAGGTGGCCTCCAAAGACGTTCTTCTTGGCCACATTGCTGGGCAGCTCTTAGGCTGACTAAGCCTCCAACAAATCTCTTCTTCACTACAGGGGCAGGGGGCATAGGAAGGCTATATCTTCAGCAACTGTGCCATCTTCCTCAGAGGGGTGAATCTCAACTTTGGAGGGATAGCGTAAGACTCCGCTAAGTTCTGAGTTTCTTCAGGGTTCCAATTTCACTCAGCCTAGGAGTAGAAGCTGCTTTCTGACTTTGCTAACCGTTATACTTCCACACTTTCATGCTGTTCAGTTAGCCACATTTTCACCTGGTTAGCTAGTCTCCAGATGGAAGTAGTCCGATTGAAGTTATTTGTAGGTTTATTATCACTTGACTGGAGCTTGACTGATGCAAGTGCAAAGCATGATAAAAACAATGAACAGCCATGACTCGAAAAAATTTAAACAGTTAGAAAATAAGCCATTGCTAGGCCATTGTGGCCATTGTCTTGGTAAACTATGGTGTGGCCATGTGCTCTTTGAGCAATGCCTGGGACTTGTTTCCTGGCTTTGGCTCCCTCCCCTACGTTGGGGAGGCGAATCTTCTCTTTCTCTCTTTCTAATTTACTTTCTAAATAAACTTTATTTTCTAATCTAAAAGAAAAAGTTAGAAAATACAGGAAAGTAAGACATCAGTATTAGCAAGTGGAATCATGGTTGATTATTTTTTTAACCTTTTAGTATTTCTTTTTCTGTATCTAAATAGATACTGTAGCAGGAAAAATAGATTGTGACACCGAGACTATTATAGGAAGTGGCACTTTATTACACTGGCCATTCCAGCGGGCCCAAGAATTTAATGCTTCCAAATCGAGCTCCCCAGAACAGGAGAAGTGGGGTCTTATACCCTGGTTTAGGTAAGGGAGGGGAGTTGTGTTGAGTGATTACATATTTTCTTTGGAATCTTACAAGGTTGTACTCAGCAGGATTCGATTTTTCAAAGAACAAATGGTTTCCAGGAACTGCAGGCTTGTAAACCATCAACTTCAGAAGGGGGGTTTTTTGGATAAGTCTGTGAATTAGCCATTCTTTGCATTTCCATTAAATGGCCAGTCTTTGGACCATTTGGCCTTTCCCAAACAACACCTGCCTGGCCCAGGCGGGTCTTTAAAGTTGCAACTTGCCTTTCAAAAGGAAATACCTCTAACTGCTATCAACCCCCTTTCTGCCGCTGGGCCAGTGGGAAACATTTACTCAGCCCAGGTGAAGCCAACTGCTGATCCCGAATCAGCCACATGTGTTTCTGTGTTTATTCACTCAAACATACAAGACATATATTTGAGCCTTTGCCGCATCCTGCCACAATATAATCATGATTCTTGTTTTTTATAAAATTATCTTTTTTCAAACTCATTACACAGTCTCTGAATCCATGCATTTTAGTAATTACGTAGTGGACCACCTTAAAGAGAGACTTCAATTTATTACTCTTGTCTGAAATTTATTTGGATTCCAATTACCTTAACTTTTTTTTTTTTTTTTTTTT
>NW_007255558.1:398811-443426 GCF_000164805.1 Carlito syrichta
GTGGGTCTCAAACCCGCGGGCTCAAGCAATCCACTCACCTCAGTCTCCCAAAGGCGCGGGATTACAGGTTGAGCCACCAAGCCCGGCTTATCTTAACCTTTAAGTGATAAAGAGATCACTTTTAAGAGATGTAAATATCTTTATACTACTTTTTTTTATTATTTTTTTCCTTTCTCCTTGCTCTCTTTTTAATTTGGTGACAAACATTAGTACTACATGTACAGTCATATATGAAGGAGTGAACTTCATGAGCTCTGACATCTAGTTTTAATAAGGGATAACATCAAACACTTTTTTTTCTTCATTTTACAATCTGAGATGTTTAAAATTTTATAAAATCCAGTGATTCTAGAATAGGAACTGGCAGTTGTGAACGTGGTCCCCAGTACGTTACCCTGTAGCTAATGGAGGTACTTCTGTGACAACCTCGCCATTTTTTTTTGTGGCATTTGAGCAACGTCTTTACCTTCACCCTACATCCCATATCTCTTTACGCCTCCTCTCTAACAGCCCATAGTCACCCAAAGTTGGGAAGCCAACCTCTATTCCAACTGAATTCTCTACCTCAGCACTTTGTTTAGACTTGTCTTCCCAGGCTCTTTGTTTCCCTTTAACCTTTTCAAGCCATAATTTCTTCACCTGAAAAATAAGTGTTTGGGGATATGAAGACTCTTGACTATTTCAAGCTATAATTTCCTTGCCTGAAAAATGGGGATTTGGGGAGAACATGAGATAGCCAAAGTAACTTCCTATTCTAACCTTCTCTGCTTCTGGTTGCTGCCCTTCCACTACAATCAACTGCTTCATAAAATTCAACAGGATATCATCTAAAATCTAATAGATAATATTGAAAATGCTAAGTGACTTCTCTGCCACTCAGTAAAATTATTTGTCTCTGAAATAAAAAATTCAGACCCCAAAATTCAACTCTTCTTTTCTTTTAATTAGGTTTTGTCTGTAATAAATCATTGCTATAATTTTCTCTTTTTTGTGTGTGCAGAGGCTTATTTGAATATGTCAAATGTTCATATCTATACTAGCATCCTATATCTAGGCAAAACACTTCCTTCTACACTAACTTGTCCAGGTAATTGCAAAAAGTAATTTTGAAAGTTATATTTAGTATAATTGGATGTATTCATAGCACAGCTGCAAATCTCTTAAAGTTGTTATAAACCGTGCAAAGCTACTTCCTGGTGACAGTTTGTTGAGCATTTAAATGGAAATCAGAAAACCTAAGCTATCTATTTCAATCCAGCTAGCAATTCTACAAAGCTTAAAAATCTAAATGCCACAGTACTAGGAGAACACAAACTATCAAAAATGTATTCAATTAAATTAAAATCTTTTTAAAAAACTACATTGTTTTCAAACATCAACTAATCTCCTGGTAAACCTACCTTTCTTTTACAAAGTCATTTTTGCTCTATAATGCCCATATTATCTGTATTATTTTCCAATTATGCTTAAGTTCTGATTGAATTTAGGATTTAGATTTCATAGTGTGGTTATTTGAAATGTTTATCTTCCCTATCTGATTCTCAGATAGGAGGTTTCCAATTCCACTACTCTGTTAAAATCACCAAGGTCACCAATGGCAAGGCAACCAATGTTTCATTCAACCTTTCTGCCCCAATGTCTCCTATGAGTGTTTTCCCTTGCTTTAGCTCCTTTGTGCTACACTAATAAATCCTAGATCCAACCCTTGTACCCATTTCTTCTCCCCATTACCAGCTCCTTTTTTGATCTTTCTGATGTTTCTGTGTTCATCTTTTCCACTCCTCCCCCCTATTATCTTGCTCTTCTATCACTCTATAAATGTAACTAAAGCTCCACTTACAGCCTTAACAACCACTTACATATTGAAAATTTCCAAATACACATAAACAACAAAATTCTTCTGACAAAGGCTAAACCTACATGTCCAGCTGCCCACTGAATATCACTGCCTGGAAACTCCTGTATCCACACCCGAGTTAATTATCACCTTTGTTCCATTTCATTCACCTCCACTATTGTGTTATTTATTCAACTCATTATTCTTCATTCTGTTTTTCACTCACCTCAATTCTCTTCCACACTTAAATTTATCTTCTTGCCAGGCATAGTAGTTCACACTTGTAATCTCGGCACTTGTTTGAGGCCAAGGTGGGAGGATTACTTGAGCCCAGGAGTTTGAGGTCAGTCTAGGTAGCATCGTGAGACATTGTTTTACAAAAAATTAAAAATTAAAAAATTAACCAGGCATGGTGGCATGTACCTTTAGTCCCAGTTACTTGGGAGGCTGAGACTGGAGGATAGCGTGGGCCCAAGAGTTTGAGACTGTGGTCAACTGTGACTGTGCCACTGCACTCCAACCTGAGTGACAAAGTAATACCCTGACTTAAAAAAAAAAAGAGGCCAGGCACGGTGGCTTACGCCTATAATCCCAGCAATTTGGGAGGCCGAGGTGAGAGAATTGGCTGAGCCCACAGGTTTGAGACCAGCCCAGGGAGCTTGGCGAGACCTCATCTCTACAAGTAATCAAAAAATTAGCCGGCGTGGTGGTGCATGCCTGTAGTTCCAGTTACTTGGAAGGCTGAGGTGGAAGGATCATCTGAGCAGAGCAGGTAGAGGTCACGGGGGCCGTAAGCGTGCCACTGCACTATAGCCTGAGCACCAAGGTGAGACTCTGACTCAAAAAAAAAAAGGAAAGGAAAAGAAAAAAATCCTTCTTCTATTTCATTCTATCCATCTATATTCCATTTATCAGTACACGCTCAATTACTCTTCCTGATATGTTTAAGATCATTCCCTTAATTTCTATTCTTCAGCTCTGTTCATGTTGAAAGTTTCTGTCTTTTACCAACAACATCCTGACAAGTTTCCCAACCTCATCAAAATCATCTTCCTCACTAAAAGCACAATGTTTTCTCCTTTTTTAAAATACCATTTTCCTGTTATTTCCCTTATTAAGTCACAGATGTAGTAGACATGTGGAAAAGATAATATCGACAGAGTTAACATAAATAGAACAATCTTCATTTCTTATTGTGAATTGCTAAACATTTGACAGTGAGTATTGACATTAACCAGTCAGTCATTGTCATGCAATTGGTGACAGAAACTGAAGCACTAGTTTCTCTAGGAACACATCTAGTTTCTAACGCCCTATACATCTTCTATATTTATCCTTCACTTTTCTGGCTCCCAAGGCTTCCACTCCTGCACCATTTCTGGAAACATCTCTAGTTAGTAGCTGCACGTAGCCTCCCTGGGGCTTTAATGCTCAACTATATTAGAACAACGCAGTGTGGATGGAGAATGATGGAGAGTTTAACTCATTCAAACAAACATGTTAAGGACCACCTTTGAGCAAAACACTAAGCCCTTAAGAAAGCACGTATTTATTAGAGCCAGGTTAAACATCAACTTTCAAGACTTTCCTTTACCTATAAAACTTCATGGGCCACCCACAAAATAGCCTTAACTATTAGTCATGTGACTTTAAACTATTTTTTTAAGAATCAGTTCAAGCCTCCTACCCTGTCACATGTCCAACACTGTGCTACTCGTGGTTCAGTTTGAGAGATGAAGTAAGGTCCAAAGCCTTAGTTCATGTGATCCTATAAAGGCCCTTAAAATGTAATTCAGATGTTATTTAGAGCTCACTAGCTAAATGTTGATAAAATTTCCAATTTTCCTTTCTTTGGAAACCAGAATTTCTATTAATGGTTTGCAAAAAAAGAAAATAAAATGGTTCATGTCATCATGATTACCTCACAATGTTTCATTGTCTTTTCTATGTAACTCACTTTTCTTGACCCCAATCTTATTTTCTTTCCTACAAGAAATTTCTCTCCTTTCTAGTACAAAAGACCTAGAAAGACCGTGTTTACTTTCAAGGTCTCGTCTCTGATTCTCACTCTCTATCCCCCAGTGACTTTTCAGACATCTTCTCAAAGGGGAACATTTTGTCTATGAGAACATTTTGATGCTCCATGCTAAAATAACATTTCTACTTTCTCATAACCACAAAGGGTGCCAAAAAAATGTATACACATTTTAAGAAAGGAAAAAAACTATTAAAACTGTAATACTCAATAAGGTGAATACAAGTCATGTTTAACTTCTGCAGTTACAAGAGGTGCTCAAAGTGGTTGCCATCAGCATCCAGACACTTCTGCTAGCGGTGAATATCTCTTAACATGTCTTAAAATGTATATACATTTTTTGGCACCTCCAGTATTTGTCTTATTGCTCAACTTCTATGACTTGGGAATTTTTTATTTGGTAGTAAAGTAAGCTCCATTGAAGTCAGGCCCCATCAGGCACCATTAAGATCATCTTACCCAGCATCCTGAGACCTGCAGAGGGAAATGACATCCCCGGGATCACACTACCAGGTAGTATCAGAACCAGGAGTGCAACTTAAGCTTCTGAATTGTCATTCCAGTGTCCTGTTCCTTCTATCACTCCACTTGACAAATAATCTGATAAATGCAATCATGATGTAGACAACTTACTAAAAAAATTTTCTTCATTAATCAAATGATAAAGATTCATGATATGTAATAAAAATTGTAACTGATTTTTTTTTGAATATTTAAATTGATAGTAACCACTCTTAGACAACTTGCTATTTGTGAGTTTACATGAGAAAGTGATTATGTGTAATTACAATGTGTAATTCTTTCAAATTATAGCTCAAAGTGCTGTTTAATAATATAATTGCTAAATTAAATATATCAGTGCTACATAATTTTATTTATTTACATAGTAATTCAATATATGTAAATCTTTCTAAACTCTAAAACTTAATTGAAGTAATTAAAAGGTTCATATTTACCTCAGCTTATATAATTATATTTTTACTTATACTTTCTAGTCAAGAGAAAAAATGTTTTATTGAAATAAGAACTATAATTTGTTGCACATTCTTTAGGGTAAGCACTGTGTACTACAACTTTCTGTAAGATAAATATCATATACTATTCTTAGCTAAGAACGCTAAAGTGACGAGAAGTTAAATTATCCCCTCCCACACAATTAAGTAGCAAAAATTGAATTCAGGTCGGTCTCACCCCAAAACATCCACTTTTACTAATGGGGAAATTTTTTTTTTCTTTCCAATTATCAGTATTCTTGTACTATGTGTTTATATTGATTTGCATGTAGGTTGTTTTTCAAGATTTGTATGTTATTACCTAATGAGGAACTACATTATTTTAATTACTCACTCTTCAAGTCATTCAACAAATTTTTACTTAAAGTCTATTTTGTCAGACAGCATGCTAGGAGTTAATGTATACTTAGACGTAAATAGGTACTTGAATAATTATGAAGATTTGTCTTTCCTGATAATCTCTGTTCCTTTTATGGGCTTTTCTCAAATTACCATAATATTCATTAAAATAAATAATTTAAAATGCTATTCATGCAGTAACAAAATTTTTAAATATTTTTCTAAACAATGGTCTATTTTTGTCCTTGAAAATGTTGCTGATTTCTCATTTGTAACTTTTCCTCCAAAATCTCTGGAAATGTGAGAATTCAGCCTTGCCTGATCTGTGCATGGACTCTGTCCCAATTATATTGAACATATTTTCTTAGTCTTTTTTTTTTTCGTTTTCTTTACAGGCCCTAACATATTGGTTCATACTTGCACAGTATTCATTCCGATGCAATAAAATCTAGAACAGGGTGACAGGTAGACATCTTAATTGGCAGCATGGCAGCATTTTTCTAGGTGACATGTAATGATGGACTTGGCAGAAGTAAGAACATGGGTAAACCTGGCCTACCAGCATGTAAAGTACTCACATAATACAGATGATTTAATTCTATAAGCAGCCAATATGCCCAGGATAAATCATTTCTTTTTCTCGAAATAAGCCTACCATATTTTTAAGATTTAAAACCCATGTATTAAAATACAGATTTGACTCTAATAGTCCAACAAGAATGAGCCAAATGATATAAACCTGCTCCAAATCTACTTCCACCTATCTTGGTTTGTGCCTAAACTTTTAGGAGAACTCAGAGGAAACTCTGATTCTGGGAATGGACTGGGACTCACAAGACTCCCATTGGCATGTGCGAGATATACCTCCTTCTACATCAAAAACAAAGTGACATAGGGTATTATCTGAGGCATATGAAAAACAGAGAGTACAAAATTTTTATAGGGGTTCCCAAAGTGCTGGGATTACAGTGTGAGCCACCAAGCCTGGTTTAGTGTGGTGTTTGTAAAAGCTATCTTTCCCTTCCATCAGAGAACCCTACAGGGAAACAAGCCTGGCAGGCAGGAAAGAATTGAGGTTCTTATCTCTGTTTTGTTTTGTTTTTTTATCTCCTGCAGGGTGGTCTGCCCCTAATCTCCCTAGGTCAAGAGATGCTAGGTCAGATCTCTTGACCACACATTGCCCTTCCTGTCCATTTTTCATTCTTATTTTATAAAAGGGCGTATAGTCCGGGTCAGTGTGGGCGGCCCAGGCCATGCACCCCTTGGGCTGCCAGAGCCTTGCCTGTCTAAGGGGGCCCCTGTCTGTCACCTCATTTCTGTGTGCATTTCTGATTTCCTGCCAGTGATCTCACCATTCAAGTACAGAACAGATTTCTCTTTTCTTTTATTTTTTATGTTTAGAGACAAGGCCTCACTCTGTCGCCCAAGCTGGAGGGTGGTGGTGCAACGATAGCTCACTGCAGCCTTGAACTCCTGGCCTGAAGCGATCCTCCAGCCTCAGTCTTCCACCTTCAAGCATCAGCATCACCATTTTCTGGTATATATGGAAGATCATTAATCTTACATCTATCCCTGAGTGGCCCCTCACATAGATATCCATCTTCACTGCTTCTAACTTGGGTATGGGCCACCACTCCCTTCTCTATTTGTCACCCTCCATAATTCTTTTGAAGAATGTTGCTCCTTTAATTTAACTGACAGCAGAGGGGGTTGGCCACGCTTGCCTATTACAGCTTAAATCTTTATCTACCTCCTCATACATATTACAATAATTATTAAACATTGGAAGAAATTAGAGTTAAACATAGGAGATGAGAGATTCAAGGGAATAAACTTAATTTTCCCTACAGCCCAAGGAAAAACACAAAATAGATATTTAGTGTAGGGTTTTCTCCCACACACCTCATTTCTAAAGGTTAAGCCCACCTTCAAGGCTGACTTCTCGAGACAGACCTATTTCTTCAAAGTGCCATAAATCCAACTGCCCATTATGTTGGTTGTACTGAAGAATACATGTTTCTCCAAATCGCCAAGTTGTGATAGGACACAGAGCCCATTTTCTAGTATCTAAGCTATCACCATGGGGAGACTACAGCAGAACTACCTGAGATCTGACTCGAGATAAACTTACAATGGGCAAATAATTTATGCTTGTGGATTCAGAAAAGCTGAAATAGAAAAAAATATATATGTATATTGGGTAAGGATTGTATTTTTTAAAAAGAAAAATATTAGAATATAATACAAACTCAAGGCTTTGTTAGAATTCCTTGCACTTATATGTAGTTTAGTATTTTGGTTGTTTCTTTCACTTTAATTCAAAAAAATGTGGTTTCTAAGATTTCAGTAGTTAGTGACTAACAATCTAGCACTGCCTTTGGTCCTCTAATTCAAGTGACCTCTGATATATGTAAATAAATGTGATGCCCAAAGTAAATTTTCCTATTTTTTCCAAGAGATATTTATTATTTATTATAAAAAATCTGTGTGTGTGTGTCTGTCTCTCTGAATTAAAATGTTATGTATCAATCTCCAAATTTAGAAGATTGTAATTTAGTATTCTATTCTATTTCTCACATGTGAGCATTTTCTGTTTTTTAATCCTCCCAGTGTAACTTTATGAGTTAAATTTAAATGTACTTTTTCAGTATTATGACAATGTAAACATTTTTCATCCTGAGCCAAGCATTATGCCAATATAATCATTCATCGCTTAATGGCAGGCATAGGTTCCGAGAAATGTGTCTTAGGCATTATCGTCACCGTGTGAACATCATAGTGTATATTTCATAATCCTAGATATGTGGCCTACTTCAAACCCAGGCTATATGGTGAGCTGTTGTTTATGCACTGTTTTATGCAGTTCATCATTGACCAAAATGTCATTATGTGATACAGATTATATTTAATTGCCTTTCATAGACAATAGTTTTTTTTTTCTTTATTAAAGCTATATTTTTATTTGCTTAGCATCTTCAAATCTCCACTTAACTCTTTCTAAACTTTCAACAGCTCTGTAAAATGCCTTGTAAATTATTTGTATGATCAAACCTGTCACCTAATATATCGATTTACTTTATTTTATAAAAAGAACTTTCTCACAAAGCTTACTGTTATCTTGATTCAATATTTATTGGTCCTCCTCTAGCTGCTGGAACTCTATTGTTCTGGAACTTTCTTTGTCATCATATTAATAGTTCCCTTAGCCTCTCTTCTATACTGGTTATCTTTATCTCAAGAAACTTATTTTCCTCTTTCTGTGTTTAAGTACTCATTATGTGATAAAAGGTACATGTAAGTTGTTTTGCTTTTTAGGTTTTTGCATATGACAAAACCTAAATCGTTTCCTTGGGCAAAATACATGAATAGACAATTCTCAAAAGCCAACACACTAATGGCCAATAGGAATATGAAAAAAAAATACTCTACATACTAATCACCAGGGGAATGCAAATCAAAATCACAATGAGATATCATCTTACCCCAGTTAGAATGGATGGCTATTACTAAAATGATTTTTTAAAATGACAGAAGATGGTAAGGATATGAAGAAAAGGGAACTTATATACTGTTGGTGGGAATGAAAATTAGTACAACCAATATGGAAAAACATATGGAGATTTCTCAGAAAACTAACAATGGAACTATCATAAGATCTAGCAGTCCATTTCTGGTTATGTATTCAAAGGAAAGAAAAGATATATCAAAGAAATACCTAAACTCTCATGTTTTTGTTTTGTTTTAATTGACCTAGCAACTTTGCTTATGGTTCCACATATTTCAATTTCTGAAGGAGTGCAATGTGCAGTTTTAAATACTATGGATTAGCTACTTGGAAAACTGAGGTGGAAGGATCACCTGAACCCAACAGGTCGAGGCTGTGGTGGCCATGAACATGCCACAGCATTTCAGCCTGGGCAACAGAGTGAGACTCTGACTCAAAAGGAAGGAAGGAAGGAAAGAAAGAAAGAGAGAGAGAGAGAGAGAGAGAGAGAGAGAAAGAAAGAAAGAAAGAAAGAAAGAAAGAAAGAAAGAAAGAAAGAAAGAAAGAAAGAAAGAAAGAAAGAAAACAGGGAAAATAAAAGAATAGAGACAATTTGAATTATTAGAAACATTATTATCCAAGTGGCCATGAACATGCCACAGCACTTCAGCCTGGGCAACAGAGTGAGACTCTGACTCAAAAGGAAAGAAAGAAAGAAAGAAAGAAAGAAAGAAAGAAAGAAAGAAAGAAAGAAAGAAAGAAAGAAAGAAAGGAAGGAAGGAAGGAAGGAAGGAAGGAAGGAAGGAAGGAAGGAAGGAAGGAAGGAAGGAAGGAAGGAAGGAAACAGGGAAAATAGAAGAATACAGACAATAATTTGAATTATTAGAAACATGATTATTATCCAAGTGGCTATTGCCATTTCTGAATAGTTCTATCAGTAGTAATCCTCCATTTCTCACCTAAATGAAAGGTGTTACATTGGGTAAACAAACCCTGTTAGCAGTCCTCTATCTTCAATCATTTTTTTACCCTGTCTTTTCTCACAGATTTCATTTTTCAAACCACATTAAAATATATTATTACCTCTGTATGGTTCTTGCCTAAAACAGTTCAAATACTTATACTATGGATCTTAAAAAGGAAGTTCTGTTTCATTTTTCCACTTTTTGACGAGAACAATAAAAAATTGTCTTTAAATTTAAATAAATAAACAGGTACTATGAATTTACCTAAATTCTCTTCATGAATGACATAATCTAGAGCTTTAAGCTGCAATTAGAATAAAGTTCACACATTTTTACACTTCATTGAGCTTATCATTGTTCCTTTTTTTTCTTTTTTTTTTTTCCTTAAATTTTTGTACTTTAAAGATGTGGGGTACAATTCAGTATTAAGTATACAAGTGGTCATTGTACAGGTGAAGTTTGGCCTTCCTTTTGATCCCCACTTCACCTGGTTTGAGATCAGGTACCCATATTAATGTTATGTACTCTCTCCTCCTTCCCCTGGCAGTGTCTCACTACTGTCAATCCCTTTCTTATAGGACTATGATAAATGTTCAGGGTCTGCTTATGATTGAGAACCTGTGGTACTCTGTTCTTTATTTCTGTGATAGATCACTGAGTATTATAGACTCTAAATCCATTCAAGTTGCTGTGAAGTCCATGATTTTCTTCTTCTTTATGGCTGCGTAATATTACATCGTGTATAGGTATCACTTTTTAATTTTATTTTTTTATTTTAAAGATGTGAGGTACAATTCAGGATTCGATATGCAAATGGACATTGTGTAGGTAAAATCTGGGCCTAGCTTTGGTCCCCACTTCACCTGGTTTGACACAAGGTACCCTTATTGATGAGGTGTGCCCCCCCTCCACTGGCAATTTCCCACTACTGCCAATCCCTTTCTTATAATATTATAATTGTTCATGGTTCACTTATGATTGAGAACACGTGGTACTCAGTTCTTTGTTTCTGTGATAGATCACTCAGTATTATAGACTTCAAGTCCATCAAAGTTGCTGTGACGCTCATAATTTTGTCCTTGTTTATGGTTGCATAACATTCCATTGTTTATATGTACCACATTTTTAAAATATATATTGCAGTTTTGATGGGCAGTACTGTTGGCTTCATGTTTTTCTGTTGTGAATACTGCTAAAATAAACATGCCTGTGCACGTATCTTTTTGTAGAGTGATTTAAGTTCCTCAGGTTGTATTCCCAGAAGGAGGATTGCTGGAAGGTTAATTTCTGGTTCTTTTAGGAATCACCGCACTGTTTTCCATAGAGGTTGAACTAGTTTGTATTCCCACCAACAGTACAGAAGCATTCCCTTTTCTCTGCATCCTTGCCAGCATCTGTTGTTTTTGGTTTATTAATGATGGCCATTCTTACTGGAGTTAGGTAGTATATCAATATGGTTTTGATTTGCATTTCTCTGATAGTGATGCTGAACATTTTTTTCATGTTTCTGTTGTCAGCTTGTATGTCTTCTTTTGAGAAGTATCTATTCATGTCTTTGCCCACTTTTTAATGGGGCTGTTTGTCTTTTTCCTTTTGGCACATTTGAGTTCCTCTTAGAACCTGGCATTTACGCCTTTGTCAGATATGCAATTGGCAAATATTTTTTTACCATTCTGTGGGCTTTCTCCCCATTTTCTTTATGGTTTCTTTAGCTTTGCAGAAGATTTTCAGTTTGCTGAGATCCCACTTGTCTATCTTATTTCTTATGGCATGGACTTTTGGGGTAGTGATCAGGAATTGGTTGCCTATTCCGATTTCTGTAAGGGGGTCTCCTGTGTTTGCTAAGATTCTTCTCCTGTGTTTTCTAAGATTCGTCTTGAAGTTTTATGTTTTGGTCTTTGATCCATTTGGAGTTGATTTTTGTGTATGGTTATCACCATTTTGTGTATGGTTACCCATTGGGAGTTGATTTTTGTGTATGGTAGGGGTCTTGTTTCATTCTTCTGCATGAGGTCAGCCAGTTTTCCAATACCATTTATTGAATAGGTTTTCCTCTCCCCATTGGTTGTTGGTGGAGGCTTTCTCAAAGATGAGTTGGTGGAGAAATTGAGATTTTGCTTCTGGAATCGCTATCCTATTCCAATGGTCTATATGACTGTTCAACCAATACCAGTTGTTTTGATTATTGTAGCCTTATAATGAAGTTTAAAGTCTGCAAGTGTAATACCTTCCACTTTGTTTCTTTTGCTGAGGATAGCTTTGGCTATTCATGATTGTTTATGTTTAACTCACATGTTTATTACAGACTATTCACAGTAGTCAAGATAAGAAATCAGCCCAAATGTCCATTGATGAATAAATGGATAAAGAAAATGTCACACACACACACACACACACACACACACACACACACACACACACACAATGAAATATTATTTAGCCACAGAAAATGAAATTCTTTCATTTGCAGCAACATGTATGGAACTGGAGGGCATATGTTAAGTGAAATAAGTCAGGTGCAGATAGGCAGCTATGACATGTTTTTACTCACATGTGATAGCTAAAAAAAAATTATCTCATGGAGTTAGTGGATAAAATAATGACTACCAAAGGCAGGGAAAAGGGGAGGGATGAAGATGGGTTAGTTAATGGGTACAAAAAAAACAGTTAGATAGAAGGAGTAAGTTCTAATGTTTGACAGCAGAGTGACTACAGTTAACAAAAAGGTACTGTATATTTCAAAATAGCTAAAAGAGAGAACTTGAAATGTTCCCAACATATAGAAATGATAAAACTACTCAAGGTAATGAACACCTCAAATAGCCTTCCTTGACCATTACACAGTATATGCATGTAACAAAATGTCACATGTATCCCATAAATATGTACAAATATTTGTATCAATAAAAATATTTCTCTTACAATAAAATGTTATTATTATTGCTAATCAGACTGAGAATTTATGATAATTTAGATAGCATCTAGCAAAATGTTATCTGTGCAAAGATTTTCTTCATATATTCAGCTAGTTCTTAAAAGTAATAAATATGTATATAACTTTAAAAAATCATTGTAAAATATTCTTCTGTACTCAAGCTTCCAATGTCACTGTTTATAAGTTTTTTAATAGTGGCTAACAATTTAGCACTTACTATGTATCAATTTCTGTATTAGCTTATTTACATCTTGAAACTTATGAAAGAGTACTATTGCTCTTAATGACAGATGAGGAAACTGATGTCCAAAACCATTACGTAGCTTCTCTCGGGTTATTTAGCTAATAAATTGTATTTCTGAGGGCTGAATCCAGATTCTAGCCTTTGCCTCTGGCACATTGATGCCACTTATTATGATCCATCATCTGAGAACTATTCATTCTCTCTTTCTGGAAGTCTTTAGTAAAGAATTGTATTCCCTTCAGTTTTCTCAAATAAAACAATATGCATTATTATCAACATACTTTTTCATTTATCTACTTATTTCCTTATGCTTATAATTTTCTCCATCCTATTTTCTCTAAAATTTCTTTAAAAATCATTCAAATTTTATTTTTAAGCTTTATTTTTTTTTAGATTGGAAAATACAGTTTATTTAAAGAGTACATTAGAGAGAGAGAGAGAGAGAGAGAGAGCCAGAGAGAGAGAGAGAGAGAAGATTCACTAAGGACCAAAGCTAGGAAACATGGAGCCCATAGCTCAAAGAGCCACATAGACACACCAGAGTTCAACAAAGCAGTGGTTGATTTTTAAGCTTGAATGAGGAATAATTGACAAATAAAAATTATGTATATTCAAGGTATACAATATGATGTTTTGGTGTACATATATGTTGCAAAATAGTTTTCACAATCAAGCTTATTAACATATTCATCACTTCACCTATTTACTGTTTGGAGTGGGGGTGAGAATACTTTGTAAGATCTATTCTTTTTAGGAATTTAAAATACACAATGCATTATTATTATTGACCACAGTCACCATGTGGTGCTTGAAGTCTCCAGAACTTATTTATCTTAAAACAGCAAGTTTGCAAGTTTGTACCTGTAGTATTATTCTTTCTGTGTCTGGTTTATTTCACTTAGCATAATGTCCTCCAAATTCATTCACAGAGTCGCAAATGGCAAGATTTTCTTCTGTTTAAAGGTTTAATAATATTCCATTGTGGATATAAATATACATATAGATACATACATACCACAATTTCTTTATCCACTCATGTCAACACACACTTAGGTTGTTTCCATATCTTGGCAGTTGTGAATAATGCATACCTAGAAGTGAGATGACTATATCATATGTTAAGCCTATTTTTGATTTTTTGAGGAATCTTTGTACTATATTTCATAACAGGAATCTTTGTACTATATTTACATCACCACCAAGAATGTATGAGGGTTCCTTTTTTGCCACATCTTTGTCAACACCTCTTTTCTTGTGACTTTTTGATAATAACCATCTTAAAACATGTGAGTTGATATCTCATTGTGGCTTTGATTTGCATTTCCCCCATGCCTATTGATATCGAGCACATTTTCATTTATCTGTTGGCCATATGAATGTCTTCCTTTGAAAACTGTCTATTCAAGTCCTTTGTCCATGCTGTAATCATTTTTTTAAATTAGACTGTATGACTTTCTTATAATTTGAGTAGTAATTCCTTAATGGATACATGACCTGCAAGTATTTTTTTTACTATTCCATGGTTGCATTTTTATTTTGTTGTTTCTTTACTGTATGGAAACTTTACAGTTTGATGTAGCCCCATATGTTTATTTTTGCTTTTGTTGACTGTTAAACTTTTATCCAAAAAATCACTGCCAAGATCAATGCCACAGAGGTTTTCCCTTATGTTTTTCTCTAGGAGTTTTACTGTTTCAGGTTTTATGTTTAGATCCTTAATTCATTTTCAGTTTATTTTTGTGTACGGTGTAAACGTCCAGTATCATTTTCTTTCATTTGAACCTTCAAGTTTCTCAATACAATTTCTTGAAGAGACTATTTTTTCTCTATTTTGCACTTTTGTCATGTTGTCAAAGAGTAGTTAACCAAATATATGTGGGTTTATTTTCAGGCTTTCTATTCTGTTCCATTCTTCTCTATGTGACTGTTTTTATACCAGTACTATATTTTGTATTACTATAGCTTTGTAATATAGTTTGAAAGCAGGAAGTATGGTACCTCCCACTTTGCTCAGGATTACTTTACTTAATCTGAGTCTTTTGTGGTTTCATTTAAATTTTAGATTTTTTAATTATGCTTCTGTGATAAATGCCCTTGAAATTTTGATAGGGATTTATTTGAATCTGTAGATCTCTTTGGGTAATATGGACATTTTGACAATATTGATTCCTGTCATTTATAAGCACAGGATATCTTTTTGTTTCTTTCTATTGCTTTTCTAGTCTCTATATCATTTATATCTGCTTTGATCTTTGTTATTTTCTTCCTTCTATTAGTTTTGGGCCTAGTTTGCTCTTTTTTTTTTCTTTTCTAGTTCCTTTAGGTTTAACGTTAGGTCATTTATTTGAGAGTTGTCACTTTTTTGATGTAGGTGTTTGTCACTATAAAATTCCTTCTAAGAAATGTTTTTGATATGTTGGGGTTACATTTTTGTTTGTCTCCAAATATTTTTAAATTTTTTCTTTTAATTTCTTTTTTAAACCACTGGTTGTTCAGGATTGTGTTAGTTTCCACTTATTTGTGAATTTTCCAGTTTTCCTGCTGCTATTGATTTCTAGTGCTATATCAAAATAGATATTTGATACAGGTTCAATCTTCTTAATTGTATTAAGTGTTGAGAACTTTTTAATGATTTAACAAATATGACCTATCCTGGAGAATATTCTTTGTGAATCTGAGGAAAATGCGTGTTCTGCTGCTGTTGAATGAAATGTTTATCTATATCTGTTAGGTCTATTTGGCCTAAAGTTTAAATGAAGTCTTATGCTTCCCTATAGATCTTTTTGTTTAGATGATCTATCCATTGTTGAAAATGTGAGATGTTGATAATTGCAGTAAGAATACTTATATCTCTTCTATTATTGTATAGTTGTGTATCTCTCCCTTCAGATATTGATATTTGCTTTATATATTCAGGTGATCTAATGTTTGGTGCATATTTATTTACAAATGTTTTTATCCTCTTAATCAAGTCACACCTTTATCATTATATAATTGCCTTCTTGTTTTTGTCTTAATGTCTAGTTTGTCTTATATAAGGATAGCTACCCATAATCTCTTTTGGTTTTCATTTATACGGAATATCTATTCCCATCCATTCACATTCAGTTGATGTGTGTCCTTAAAACTGAAGTCTCTTGTAGCGAGTATATGATTGGGTCTTGCTTTTGAATTCATTCAGCTACTCTATCTTCTGACTGAAAAATGTAATGCATTTGCATTCAAGGTAATTATTGATAGATAAGTGCATACTATTGCTATTTTGTTAATTGTCTGTTGGTTATCTTATAGATCCTTTTCTCCTCTTTCCCTCTCTGCCTATCTTTCTTTGAGATTTTATGATTTTCTGTAGTAGTATTGCTTGATTTTATTTTTCTTTATCTTTTGTGTATCTACTATAGGTTTTTGCTTTGTGGTTACCATGAGGTTTATATATAACATCCTGTTGTTAGGGCAATCTATTTTAAACTGATAACATTTTAATTTTAATCACATATAAATACTATACATTTACTCAGTCCACCATATTTTTACGGTTTTTGTCACTATATTTTTATAGTGTGTATCCATTAACAAACTATTATAATTATTTTTATTACTTTTGTCTTTCAACCTTTATACTAGGAATAAATGTGACCCACACACCACTATTACAATATTAGTATTCTGTATTTGTAAGTATGTATATATATATATATTTACCTTAGCTAGTGAATTTCATAATTTTTGAACTTTCACATTGCTCTTTAGTTCCCATATGTTTTAACTTCAAGAATTTCCTTTAGCATTTCTTTTGCGGAAGATCTAATGGTGTTGAACTCCCATAATTTTTGTTTGTCAGGGAAAGTTTTTATCTCACCTTCATTTATTAAGGACTGCTTTGCTGGGCAAAGTATCTTCAGTTGTTATATTTTCTTATTTCAGCACTTAAAATTGTCATCCCACTCTCACCTAACCTGTAAAATTTTATCTGAGAAATCCAGTGATAATCTAATGAAGATTCCCTTGTATATGAGACACCTTCTCTCTTTTGCTGTTTTAAGAGGTTCTGTTTTTTATTGTGTTATTTTTTTAGTTGTTTGATTATACTGTGTTTTATCATAGTATCCTTTGGGTTGAATCTGATTGGAGACTTTTGAGCTTCATTTACCTGGATATTTATATTTTTAGCCAGATTTTGAAAGTTTTCACTCATTACCTTTTTAAAGTTAAGTTTTCTGTTCTTTAATCTCTCCCTCTTCTCCTTCTAAAATGTATACAATGTGGATGTTAGCTTTCTTGGTCTTCACCCATAAATCTCATCGGATTTCTTCATTCTTTTAATTCTGATTTTATTTTTTCTTTTTCTAAATATTTTCAAATACCCTGACTTCAAGTTTGCATATTCTTTCTTCTCTTCAATCAAGTGTGCTATTGATACTTCCTTTTATGTTATTCATTTCATTTATTTTAACCTTCAGCTCCAGAACTTCCGCTTGCTTTTTTATTTTTCCATCTCTCTGTTAAACTTCTCATTTTGTTTGTATATTGTTTTCCCTATTTTGTTAAGTTGCTTATTTGTATTCTTTTGCATCTCATTGATTTTCTTTAAAACAACTTTTAAAATTGTCATTCAATTTATAGATTCCCATATTTTTGGAATCAGTGACTGGAAAATTAATGTGTTCCTTGAGTGATTACATGTTTCCTTAGTTTTTCATGTATCTTATTTCCTGCATTGATGCCTTCACACTTGTTGAAGCAGTAACCTCTTCCAGTCTTCACTGACTTATTTTAGAGAGAAAATCTCTCTAAAGGTGGGTATGAGGGCATTGGTTTAGTGGAGTGTGCAATTCTGGCTCTGATGAGGGCACAGTAGATAGTCTACATACCTCTCTGTTAGCTGAGTTTGCCATTGCCGAAGACAGCAGGGGCCCTCAATGACCAAGGTTATAGGTGTCCACAACTAGGTTCTTTATGGGTTTCGGTGAAAGTTCCTGGGGTTCTCCTGACCTAATTTTTCCCCTAGAAGAAGTCATGACTGAAGGATTTCTCTTTTTTACTGGGTCCATCTCTGATATACAATGTGTATAGAGCCACCAGAGAGCCAGTGTCTGCGATATGGACACATCTATAGGGACTATGGCTCCAGGGTTTGAAGCAGTGGTTATACCAATGTCCTGGTCACAGATACCCCATGTTGTCAGTTGTTAATGGTGTGCAAGGTGTGGGTGCCCCCAGAGCAGCAGAAGAGCCAAGGTACAGATCACAAGCATGTTCTATGCTATTACTGCTCCAAAGATGGGATCATGATCATGCCTACTCCAGCAGGGGCTATGATGCAGTGGTGAATGCACAGCATGGAATGATCAGGGAACTGGGGTCTGCTACATGGGCACATGGGGAGGTACAGTGATTCTGAAGCCCAGAGGAGAGCTGGCCCTCAGTGGCAGTCCCTCTGGTATCTGAGGTGCAGATGTGCTTGGTGTGACTATGACTCCAAGGTCTTGGGGCACTCATGAATTTGGGGGATGGAGTTGGTAGTCTTGGTCTTGGGACAGCACAACAGTGGTTCTTTCTTGAGGACATGGGGCACATTTCCACCATATCTGGGGAATTTTGTGGCAGTAATGACTGCTGGTTGCCTCAGTGAAAAAGTCACTGGTGTCTCCTTCAGAACTGGCCAGTTGGAACTTTGGTGGTAACTGCCACATGACTGCTACGAATAAATGTCTTCATTCTTCTTTTTACCTAGCCATCTTCAGAAGCACAAGGTATGCTGATCACCCCAGCAATATTTTATATGTGATTATTTTCCATTGTTTGCTCCATTGTGAAACAGAATGTCCTTAACTGGACCTGTGAGTCCTAAGCAATTTTTTGTTCATGGACAGCTGTATAATTGTATTTTGTGAGAGGACCAAGGCTGGTATTTCCTATTACAACATCTTGCTCTAAATAAATGTTAAAATTCCTGAAATAATCCTCTAATTTTCTTGTCTATTATATTGTGTTTTCCAACTTTCTTTTTGTTCCATTTTCTGGGAGATTTCCTTAATTTTAGATTTCAACTTCTCTACTGAATTTTTATTTCAGCTGTCACATTTTTTTGCTTCAAGTCTCTCATCATGTGTATAAATAAATATTAACTTTTTTAGTTTTTATGTGTATTAAATAATTTTAGTTGTTTTTATTCTATCAATCTGAATTTTTGTTGGGTTTATTTTTAAGTACTGAACAGTTTTGTTAATGTAAATTTCTATGCTTTTAAGTTAATTTTTCAAATTCTTGCTGTTTTTTAGGAATACCAATGATTTTGTACTGCTGTAAATTTTTATCCATCTTTTGATCTTTTTCTTTTCTTTTATAATTACTTAGCATGGACCATGTGTGGTTTTATTTTTTATCATTATTAATTATTGTTGTAAGTCAATCTCTTAATTTCTCTTAATTCACCTAATCTTTGTGTGTTTGTTTTGAGATTGAGGTGGGCTGGTAAATATGGATAGCTTTATTTTGTGCATATTTTCTCAAAGCACTTTTTAAAATGTTTCCAAATTTCCAATTTTTTTTTTTTTTAAATATGGAATACAAGTCAGGATTAGGTACATAAGTGGTCATTGTATAGGTAAAATTTGGACCTCCTTTGGTCCCCACTTTGCCTGGTTTGAGATCAGGTACCCTTATTTATGTTATTTGCTCACCCCACAATCCCCGCAGCTGAAAGTTTCCTGCTACCACCAATCTCTTCCTTCTAGTATTACAATAAAATGTAACAGGGCCTGCTTATGAGTGAGAACATGTGGTACTCAGTTCTTTGTATCTGTGATAGATCACTCAGTATTAGACTCTAATTACATCCAAGTTGCTTTGAAGTCCATAAGTTTGACCCTTCTTTATGATTGTGTAATATTCCATTGTGTGCATGTACCACATTTTTGTATCCAGTCCATTTTCATTTTTTTAATATATTTTATTTTAAAGATGTGGGGTACAATTCAGGATTAGGTATACAAATGGACATTGTACAGGTAAAGTTTGGGCCTCCCTATGGTCCCCACTTTGCCCAGTTTGAGATCAGGTGCCCTTATTGATGATGTGTCTCCCACCCCCCACCTCCCGCCAACCCTAGCAGTATCCTGCTGCTGCCAATCCCTTTCTTATAGTATTATGGTAAATATTCAGGGCCCACTTATGAATGAGAACATGTGGTACTCAGTTCCTTGTTTCTGTGATAGACCACTGAGTATGATAGAGTCTAAATCCATCCAAGTTGCTGCAAAGTTCCTATATTTGTCCTTCCTTATGGCCACCTAATATTCCACTGTGTATATGTACCACATTTTTTTCATCCAATCCAGTTTTGATTAGCAGCACGGTTGGTTCCATGTTTTTGCTATTGTGAATAATGCTGCAATAAATATGCATGTGCAGGAATCTTTTTGGTAGAAGGATTTGAGTTCCTCTGGGTATATTCTCAGAAGGAAGATTGCTGGTTCATATGGGAGGTCAATTTTTAGATCTTTTAGGAATCACCACACTGTTTTCCACAGAGATTGTACTAGTTTACATTCCTACCAACAGTGTAGAGGTGCTCTCTTTTCCCAGCATCCTCTCCAACATCTTTTGTTTTCTGAGTTATTAATGATGGTCATCTTGACTGGAGTGGTGGTACATCAGTGTGGTTTTAATTTGCATTTCTTAGTGGCTAGTGAGGCTGAGCATTTTTTCATGTATCTGTTGGCTGCTTGTATGTCTTCTTTTGACAATTGTCTATTTATACTTTTGCCCAATTTTTAGTAGGACTGTTTGCTCTAAGATCAATTCTTTTCTTTGAAATACCTTTGCCTGTTTCTCAATATCTTTTCAGAGTGAGCAGAAAATACATATAGCTCATTTTAAGCTTTGTATGTTCTAGGCTTCTTTTGTCATGTTTATATGTACATGTCCTGCTATATATGATTTTTTGTTATGTTTTATATATCCAGGATACATATGGATATATACATATATATATCCTTTGTGGTGTGAGAGTGTGTTTTATTTTCCCCTGAGGTAACATGCAGAATTTAATTGTCAAATCAGACACATGTGAATCAGAGATCTTATTTCAGCATTTACCTTTACTAATAATTTTGAAGATATAATTAATTAAGAGATTCAGACAAAGCATAAAAAGGCCTGAGATGTTAGCATGTGTCTCCCAAGTCTCATTCCTGCATTAGACATACATATCTGGCTCAGAATCATAGTACATCTTTAAATAAGATTCATGGGGTTATCTCACATGACAGGAGATTTTAAGTTCTAAAGCAGCTCCATTTTGTACCTCAGTGTGTCCAATAACTTACAATACATTTGCCATGCCTCACAGATTCTGAGTTCTATTCATTATAGGTATTTTTTAAGCCAGGGACACCCTGCAAAGGGCATTTCAGAGATAAGGTCTCTTCCTCCAAGCAAATACCAGTAGTGACTTTCTACAGAAGTCCTACTGCTAAGGAGATTAGACAAAGTCATCTATTATCTAGTATTTCTCCTGGGGCATTCACCAATAAAGAGAATGAATATATTGTATATTATCTGGTTGAATTACTTCTTCACACTCCTGTATGGTGCTTGTTTAACAATTATCCAGTTGATCATCAAACATATTCTTTGCTGTTCCTTGCAATTCTTACTGATTTTTGAAAAGATGAATTTTCTTTATGACTTTTACTTTTTTCACATTATGAAACAGAATTTGTATATAGCTCCAAGGTCTACCACATCCCAGTAGCTCATTGTTCAAAGTAAGAAGTACTGGATTAGGTCTTTAAGGTTAGAGACCTCAAAATTTCTAAGATGTTTATGCCACGTGTAAAATCTGTTGGTGTTATTTCTTCTGTATGTTAGTTCAAATTCCACGATATTGGTATTTCTGTGCGAATCCTTATACTTTATCATTTGTGCTGGAATTTTCATAGTTTTATAATAGATAGAGTTGTTTTCCTATAGTTTGGGCTTTTCTTGTTATTTTCTGTTTTTATTAAAGAGGGGATACTTTTACTTTATATCTTCAAACATTAAAAAGTGAAGCTTGTAAAAAGAACTATTAAAGCTATAACTAAAATTTCTGTGATTTAAAATAAGTTTACAAAAATATGTGCTTCAAACTCATTTGTTTGGTTTTTTTGTGAATCGGTTAAAAAAATGTGTAAGACCCTATATCAATTTTGAAAATATATGAGAGTTTCTGAAAAGCAAATGATTACATTTTTGATACTGCTTTAGATTTTTAAGATATACAAATGACACAAGTAAGTAAAAGAATAAAAAAGGAAAAACAGAACTAATTTTTAGAATCTTCTTTTTAAAAATATTTTGAATTAACAAGAATCAAATGCAAAATTATCTTAGGTTATAAGAAACTATCAGCCAGTTTCCACTAAATGATAGGTCATATAGCACAAAGGCTACACCTTCATCTTTTCATCTCTCAAACCTGCTGTTGTATCTTGCTGGTGGTGTGCCTTGTATTGCTATCAATGTGTGATCGAAATATTTAAGCAATTGCTTTATGTTAGCATTCTCCTAATTAATAAGTATATCTCAAATTATCAGCATTTTTTTCATTTGTACCATGTCATTTATCTATAACGACTCTAAATATTCTTTTCAATGAGTTAAAAGAAAAAAATTCTCTATTGGAACAGGAATAGCAAATCTTCAGCACAATAACACTTGCCAAACACAAAAAAGAGAAAAAGAAATATCCTAGTTAAATTAAATTACTGACATTGAGGGAATGCAAGTGTCTAAGATAGAATTGTGTAGAATTTCTAAAGCAACACTCAATTCTTATGAAATGTACCACAAGGAACAGACGTTCCATTTTATATCTCATTGCATCTGCAAAAGCAATCTTCCTTAGCAAAGTCCCAATATCCCTCTTCAATTTCAATATGACATCTTATTCTGATGTTAATAGATATTAAAAATGTGTACAACCACGGACTACCTCCTATAACAAGGCACTAAACATAGAGAAGGTAATTCTGTGGCTTCTATTTTTGACCATCAGAGGGCTCAAATTTGGACCAGATGCAGGATTTTTATACTTTAATACATTCAGTCGACTACTGTGTCATAGAACATCTGAGTAGCCCCTCAGTGACAATGTTTACTAAAACATCTTACTTGACTCACTTTTCTTTCTCACAAAATTTGGTAGCAATTAAATTTTGGAAACAATTATAGATTCTATCAAATAAAGCAGGGTTATTATAAAAAGCTTTGAGTTCCAGTACACTAAGGTAAATTATAAAATACTAATAATGGTCAGAATGCTTTGTTGAAGTATGTATTTCAAAATATGTGTTGACATTTACACACTGTAACAAGTGCTCATGTGTTTTGGTAACAGAATTAAATGCATTTGGGTGACTGAGTGAAATGTCAGTACTGAGTAGAATTATGTAGATGTGTGTACTGGAGGATAGGGGTTTGGAAGAGGCTTAGGCACTAAAATGAGTCCAAAGCAACAATCCAGAAATTCAAAAAAGGAAGCAAATCATATATCTGTCTTAGTTTGTTTTGACCACTAACTACAACAAAATAACCAACAGTCCGAGGCGGAAGAATCATCTAAGCCCAGTCGTCTGATATCAGCCTAGGCAACGCAACAAGACCTCATATCTATAAAAAATAAATAAATAAAAATTAGCTAGGCATGGTGGCCCACACCCGTCGTCCCAGCTACTCAGAAGGCTGAGGCAGAAGGATTGCCTGAGCCCGGGTGGTGGAGGATGCAGTTAGCCAAGATTGTGCCACGGGGTGATAGAGTGAGAACCTGACACAAAATAAATAAACAATGGTGATATATTGTATTATACACAACAGAAATTTATTTCTCACAGTTCTGTAAACTAAGATCAGGGCACTAGCAGATGTGGAGTCTGGAAAAGGCCAACTTCCAGGTTCACAGAGGGTACCTGTGGCTGTGTCCTCACTTGGTACAAGAGGCCAACAAGCTTCCTGGGACTTCTTTGATAATGGCACCAATAAGGACTCTGCCCTCATGAACTAATCACATACCAGAGGCCCCACCTCCTAATGCCCTGATCTTGGGGGTTAGGAGCTTAGCATATGAACTGTGGGTGAATACAAACATTCAGACCACTTCAATGTCTGATTATCGAAATAATGCTAATAGTGTTCCAATTTCTGACAGCTTGTTGTGGATCCCTTGAGAATTCTGATATGTTCCTGCTTGCCTACATGGTAGATTCCATGCTGTCTTAGGGTTAAACATCTATAATCTTAATCTGCAATCAAGCATTTGTTGTTCTGAGAATAAGACAGGCTCATAAGATTGCATCCTAGAGCTCAGACTGTGAGAATCCATGAAGCCCAATATGTCCAATCAGAAATATTTTATTTTTCTATGGTGAGATTCTTAACATGATCAGAAGCTGTACTGATGGTAGAATCCAACTAATGAAGACAGAATGCAGGGGATGAAAACTTTTGAGAAAAAAAACTCATAAAGAAAAGCAAAACTTGATCAAAAAGCTAAAGGAAAGGAATGATTTTGGGTACTAAGGCTTGCCCCTATTCCTCAAATATATATATATATATTTTTTACAAGTTCTTATAGATAGATGGTTAAGGCCTAGAAAAGGAAACTATTCACATTAACTGAAAATCATTATGATACATTTGGATTAAAAGGCAACAATGATTTGAAACTTAATGAGTGCATCTTTAGAGGAACAGATTCTTCTCAAACATCCATAGGGTTTTAAGTTCCAGCATGGCTTTGCCATGGAAGTATGACTTCAATACGAGGTCTTTTTACAAAAAAGAATTAGCATTAGCTGGGAAGGGGGTGGTGATTTAAATACTGATTAAAAGGCAATTTCAGGTCAGATGCAGTAGTTCACACCTATAATCCCAGCACTTTGGGAGGCTGAGGCAGAAGGATTGTTTGAGCCCAGGAGTTTAAGACCAGCCTGGGCAACATAGCAAGACTTCATCTCTAAAACAAAAAATAAAAAAATTAGCTGGGCGTAGTGGCACATGTCTATAGTCCTAGCTACTCATGAGGCTGAGGCTGGAGGATCTCCTGGGCTCAGGAGGCCGAGACTGCAATGAGCCATGATGGTGCCACTGCACTCCTGCCTGGGTGACAGAGTGAGACCCGACTCAAAAAAAAAACCCCAAAATATAATTTCACATGTTGGCTTATCATAAAGGAGGAAACTGACTTGTGCTACATGGTTCTGAGAAATACGTACATGCATGAGACATGGTAACAAGCCTTCAGAAAAAGAATTTGGGAAGACTAAAGGCAATCTGGCTGTGCCACAGTAGTAGGTAAAGTCAGATTCTTACATGTACAATGAAATATGTGAAACTCGGGACACGTTTTCACTGGAGATCTGGGAGTTAACATAGGTACCTAATTTCTCACTACTGCTAGGGGACGGAGGGGCATACCTCATCAACAAGGGTAGCTGCAGAATCAACATGTGTTTACCTAACCCTGAATTGTAATCCATATCTTTATAATTAAAAAAAAGAAAGAAAAACCCTGAAAAATAAAACTTCGTTTAAAAAAAAAAGTATCTAATTGAGGAAGAAAAGCTGTTGTTTAAAGAATACATTTCTTTCAGCAAGACTGAACTTTTAGGAAGAACAACAAATGAATTAATCATAAGTCCAGGAGGTGGTAAAAAAAAAAAAAATTAAGATCATAGGGAAACAGATGACCCTTGAAACATGAGAGAACATGTATATGCCAGACAAGGAAAAGCACGTTTACAGAACAAAAAGAAGCAATTAGTGTTAGGATGAACACTTTGGATTTCAAGTGACAAATGCAATCAAACTGACTCAAGCCCGATGAAAAATTGTTATCTTTTCTACCTAGAAAGGGCAGGGAACAGATGACTTCAGATTGAAATTGGGAGCTAAAAAAAACCTTGAGACATTTTTCCTTTCCATTTCTTGGCTCTGCCTCATGCCTCAGGCAGACTTTTCCCACACTGTGGTAAAGATGTCCGTGTGCAGAGTCAACAGATTGGCAAATTCAGAGAACAAAAAATCTTTCCCAATAATTCCACAGTTCCAGCACCTTTTTCCCAGCAACTGGAGTCAAAGTCCTGAGTCTGACTTGTAATTGACCTGCCATGGTTCATGAGTCCCTCCCTGACTAAACCATTGTACTGAGGGATGGAATGTCCTAATCATTTCCCCACAGAGCACATTTCTATCACTGAAGCTGAGAAATGGGGTCAGCGGTGCATTGACAGTGTGGGTGAAGCATGGGTGGTCTCTTAATAGGAGAGTGATATGCTATGACCCATAAGGAGGAAAAGAGACTTGACAGGGTAAATAATCAATAGTCCAATAAATAAATATTTCAACAAATCATCACATGCCTGTGGCAAAAACTTGTACAATAATAAAATTTGGATTTTACTTTTCGTTTACACCTCAAAGAAAGAAAAAGTTAGCAAATCTTCTGAGTGCTAACAGTGGTCAGTAAACCATCACTTGCAAGGGGGTGCAAACAATATTTCTACAAATTCTTAATGCCCCAATATTGATCATTGGTTGCCTGCACAGCAGATCCAACAAACTGCACCCCAACATCAGGCAGAAAGCTAAGCCAAGCCCTCAGGACACAAAATGAGACAAAAAGGAAAGCCATGGCTGTCCCTGGGAGATAAAGGAACAAAACAATGAATACTCAAAACAAAATTCACCAGAGTCATATTCCCGAATGCTAATTCTTACAAATATCTTTTTCCTACTGATCTAAATTTGAAAAAGAAAATACAAAAAGATTTTTACAATCCTCTTTTCATCCGATGGGACTATAGACAAAAATCTAGGAGGCCGAGTCAGTAAAAATTGTTACATTTACAGACTTAGTCAAATGACCCAACAACTTAGCTGCAGCCCCTGGAGCAAATATGATACCCTGTCACGGTTGCCTAAGCTATTGGGAAGAAAAAGGATTTTTTTGTCCACTCTCTGAGATTCAGTGACTGGAATTCTGCAAATTAAATTGACAAAAGACAGATTAACAAAAGGAAGAAAAACAGATTTAATTAACACACAAACATAGGAGTTCACAAAGAAATGGGGCTCAAACAGGCAGTTAGACTTTGGGACATATACACCATTCTATGCTAGACAAAAGAAAAAAAATTAGGGCTTCTGAGTTGGGGAAGTTAAGTTATGAGAAGAGGAGGAAAGGAAATGTGTGCTAAATTGTTGTTTAGTAAGGTTTGTTATGCAAGTAAGATGTCAGGAGTTGTCACTGGTGTAGTTTTCTTCCAGGTATGCTAGAAGAGACATCTTTACAAATGAAAATGTATGTCCTGCTTTGAGCAAGGGGAAAGTCAGAGAGCTAATTGCTTTCAGCTCTAAACAATCCTTATGCCAAAGTAGCATATGCTGGAGAGGTATACTTTGGTACCTTTCAGGATATTTTTCTGGATGCAATTCTCTATTTTACATTTTGAATGCACAATGTTAATACTCATTATGAGACAGGAACACATTTTATATTTAAACTTTCTTCTACAAAGACAGAGGTATTCCTAGAATCATCAGTTCCCAGGAGATTGCGGGGTTTTGTTTAATTTTATAGTATGCTTGAGTTGTCATTTGACTGACAGTTAAATCAAGGGATGGTTCTAGTATTTCCATCCCCAATGGTATAAAAATAGTAAGCAGGGAGTAGGTTGTCATTCAAAATCAATTATTTTAACAGGAGGCTGGAGGGAGGATTGACAAATACATGCTCATGTAAAACTGAAGCCATTCAAAGACTGGCAGACCTATATGTTGGTGAACTACAGTGGAATTCAGTTTCATTTGCATTACAAAACTGGGAAGAGAAGGGAAAAAATATAAAGGTAATGAACACTAAACCTGAATAAACTCATTCTGTATTAATACAAGGAACAATAATTCCTAGAATTTCCCGATTGGAACATAAAATTATCTTGCATAAGTAGAGATATCCTTTATACTCAGAGATGGTGCTGGTAAGAACATATCAACCCTCATGGGAAAGTTTTGACAGAAGACAGATTTTTGGTTGGTCACATTCTGCCTTTTCATTGTTTTTTCATTAGCACCCCATTAATCTGTCTTCCCAGCCTCATTTCAATTGATCTATTCACTGCCACTCAGTCTCTTTCATTCCTTTCTACTTTTGCTATCCATTTTCTTCTTTTGGGAATAAACTCCCTTCTTTCTCTCCCTTATAAATTCCCCCATCCATCTCAGACCTTTCTTTTCCACTATTTTTTCTCAGGCCATCAGTAAATGGGCTATCCTCCTCCTTTGAAACCAAACAACTTACTTTGCATATTGTACTACGCATCACTTTAACTATTTTCCTGCATTTTTATAGTTATATTTTGTCTTCCCAAATGTCCTCCATACTTAAACATGAGTAACATGTTTCAAAGTACCTAAAAGAGTGATGTGAAATTATAGACATATGCTGGATTGGCTGATGTGGGTTTTCACTGTAACATAAGAAAGGGGACACCCCCCAAAATAGAATTTATTCATAAAAAGTGTGTGTTTATTCTCACATGTTTAAACTTCTGTCACCTTCAAAATGCTCTCCATTTAATTCAATACACCTATCAAGATGCATTTTCCATTGCTCAAAACAGCTTTTGAATTCATTAATTCTAATGCCTGTTAGTGTTTCTGCCATTTTTTGTTTCACCTTTTCCACATCAGGAAAACTTTTCATCCAGGGAAACAAAAAATAAAGTAACATGAGATGAGATCAGGGGTGAGGCACAGGGATCACGCCGTTTTTAGTCAAAAACTGCTGAACACTCAACACAGTGTGGGCAGGCGTGCTTGTAATTTACCCATCATGAAATGAGCAAACACGTTGAAAGCATCTCCAAAAAAAATTTCACGGAAGTTGAACACAGTCTCTCACAACAAGGCTAGCTGGTACATTGATGCTGATGGTTTCCTAGAACACTTACCTAGCAGGGAAAGCCTGAACTACAAGGGGTCTGCCCTTCAAAAGATAATTCTGGGTTTGGAGTCTTTTTCCCCCAATATATATTTAATATTTGCTTATGGCCCTAGGGCACACGTAAGATGCCTGATCATTATATACAAAGGTGAAGCTGAGGATTTTGATAGAGGTATTTCTACAATTACTGTGACCTAGAATTAAATTAGAAACATTAAATTCAAGACAGCAGTTTTTTGTCAACTAGCTTTCAGCTAAAGACACACAGACTGAATATGGCAAGAATTCAAACAATAATACAATATCACTTTCTGCTCCAATTCCAACTCTTTGTGATTATTTGTTTTTTAGTTAGATTTTAGGGGGATCAGGTTGTGGGTCCACAGTATAAGAAGGGGCACAATTTTATTAAAGAGATGAGGAGGTATGTATGTATGCCTTCAGCTAGAACCAGTGCTTAGTATATTACATACAATTTTTCATTTTATACAACAAACTGAAAGAGTATATATTGTTTTCATTTTACAGATGAAGAATCTAGGATCAGAGAGATTTTTTTAAAAATGCTTATTAATTGAATTGATTATAAAAATATAATCATTTAATGATTCAGAAAAAACTTTTAAAATATTAAAGAAAAAATAGTGAGTGCCATTTGGCAAATTGGCAATTATAGGAAAATGATAAATACCATTTTATTCAAGTTTCAGTGGTGCTTTTTTTACCTTTTCAACACACCTATTTCTACCTAAAAACAGACTATATGAGTGACTCTGAGCCACATTTCTTTTTTTTCCCAGAGATTGTGTTTGAGCAAATAGACTGTGTATTTACCCATCTGTTCAATTTCTTGTGAAAGACCTTTCCATTTTGTTTTTTTTGGGGGGGGGGGGTTAAAGTATTTTTTCATTGGAGCTCTTAAATTATTTTTTCTAAAAATTTATGATTTCCTACAGGAAATGGTAAATTACATTTGCTATATCTAGATTTTTTAAAATATCTACCTTTTTTTTTTTGAGGAAAATTGTCAGGTCCAACAAAACATAAGAAACATTTTGACTCACTCAAACTAACCCTGAGTAAGACCCTGAAATTTTTTCTAGTCACTTTCTAAGTTATAGAAGGAATTTATTTGATATATTCATTAGAACAAAATACAAATGTTCTAAAAATCTTGGTTTAAATGATTAGGGATATTTCTATCCTTTGCAAAAGCTGTCTCATTCTTCTGTTTATAAGATGGAAAGTGACCTCTTTAGAGATTTGGTTTATTGAACCTAAGTGTCTTTTCAGAAGCTTTTATCAAATAATGATCTGGCAACTAGGTGTATTTTATGCAAAAGTTGAATGATAATCATAATGATACTAAAAAATCATAATATTAGAACTATTTTGTACAGGTACTGAGCTAACACCCCAACCATTCTCTGTGATCAGTCATTCTTGATGACTATAAGTGCCTTGGTTAAATTTTGACTTGCAATAAAAGTCTAATCATAAACAATTATGATTTTCAACACAAATAGTAATTTTTACTTCTATGAGAAGAGAATTCAAGAGTTTCACAAGCAAAATTAGTTCTGAAGATAAAATGAAATATCTAAAGAAAGAAACAGTTAACAAATTAGAGCTAGCATTATAAAGTTAAGAACATAGTAAAAATAGATTTCAAACTTATTATATCCAGATCAGTGTGGCATCATTTTCCCAATACTATTTTTAGAATGAACAGTTCATTGCTTACTAGGGGCAGAGCTCACCAAAGAATTGCTTGCTGTTATGTCTGAAAAATCCTGAAAACATGATGTATTATACCAAAGTACTTAAATTCTCTGTGACTTTTATTACCTGAGAAATCAGGGTTAATCAGAAATTAATTTGGGAAGAAACAGAGGGAATGAGAGGAACATTTCTATTCTAAGGCCCCATCTTCACTAAACATTTTCTCCTTCTCAAAAATGGATATTTTTTTCTTTTCTTCTTCTCTTTCACTATTACCTCAATTTATTTTACAAATAATTATTCATCTCAGAATATGTTTTGGGTACTGTCCTGAGACCAAGAATTCATAAAAAGCAAAACAGATATTCCCCAAGTATTATTAGTGAAAAGAAGGAATAGAAACTCATGACAATAATCATTGGACTTGACCTACTCCTGAGTAAATGTTCATGTAGAATCATTCTGTGGACTAAGATTTGAATGCTGAATAAGAGTTAATTAGGGGAAGAGGTAAGAAAAGAACATTCCAAGTAGAAGGAGCAAAATGTTTTATGTATTGAATTTGAGGACTAAAAGGAGTTTGCTGAGTTTGAGTAACTAAGGTGAGCATGGCCAGAGATCAGAAGTAATAAAAGGAGAGTTTTATGAGATGAGGCTTCAGATACAGGTTTAATTGTCCTGTTAAGAATTTTGGCCATTTGGGCCCATCACAGTTGCTCACGCCTGTAATCCCATGTACTTTGGCAGGCTGAGGCAGAAGAATTGCTTGTGTCCAGGAGTTTGAGACTAGCCTAGGCAACATAGTGAGATCTCATTGCTACCTGAAAAACCAAGCAAATAATTAGCTGGGCATGGTGATGTGCATCTGTAGTTCCAGCTACACAGAAGGCTGAGGTGGAAGTATCACCTGAGCCCAGGAAATTGAGACTATGGTAGGCTGAGATGGTGCCATTGCACTCCAGACTGGGTAACAGAGTGAGACTACAACTCAAAAAAAGAAAGAAGAAAAATTGGCCTTACAACCTAAGGTAAGTCAACCATTGATGGGATTTTGGAAACACTGTAGTGGAAGTGGTTTTCTGATTGGAAAAAAATTACTCTTAATGCATGGTAGACAATGGAATGCTTGGAGAAAGGACTAAAGTTGATGCTGATGTTGCAATCAGTCCTTCCATAATGGACAGAACTTCATGGAAGGTATACTCAAAGTTAACCTTTCAATTAATATACATCCTTAATATCTTACACTCCTGGACAAGAAACAAGAGGTTTCTTTAAACTCTTGTACAGATAAAATATATTGTACAAATACTCATACCCCACTTAAAAAAAAACCCTTTTAAAGGTCCGTTTTGAGTTTGTTAGCTTATGTCTACAGTGTTCATTTTTCCTTTTTTGTTGGGAATAAAGATACATATCTAGTACTACCTGAGTATTATAGGAACCCTGTTCTACTCCCTTGATAATCACTACAAAATTCATAAAGTGAATCTCTGTTTACTTTCTTAAACGCTCCGTGGTTACTCTCTTAAGAAAGAATGTAATTCTGACATGTTAAGAAACTGGTATTAAGTCGTCTCTGCTCCTGGTTTTATAATTGCTTTCCTGATCATGTTCTGCAATGCATTTGTTGTAAACAATTTAGTTTGGCTCTAAATTGACAGTCCGTGGCCTTTTCTCCATATTGATGAAGGTGAAATGGGAGATTTTGAAAAGAATTTTCAAAATTTAAGAAAAGAATGACTAGATAGAAGAAGTAGAGAGAGAAAGAACATAGTCAAGAAATATTTACAAGGCAAAAATCTAAAGTATTAGATGTTGATTGGTTCTGGGACTTATAAAGACAAAGGGGTTTCAAAGATGAAACCCAGATTTCTGGATTTCAAACTAAAGAAATGGTGATGCTAGTCCTTTAGTCAGTGAAGAACACTGTAAAGAACAGAAGCCAGCCATACTAAGACTTGAGTTAAGAATAGTCTAAAAAAGTAGGGAAGCCCATCACAATGGAATATTACACAGCCATAAAGAAGAACAAAATCATGAACTTCGCAGCAACCTTGATGGACTTAGAGTCTATAATACTGAATGTTCTTTCACAGAAACAAAGAACTGAGTATCACATGTTCTTACTCATAAGTGGACCTTGAACAACAGTCATAATATTATAAGAAAAGGATTGACAGTAGTGGGAAACAGTGGGGGCATGGGGTGGTGGGGCAGTGGGATTGGCAGTAGTGGGAAACTGCCTGGGGAAGGGGGGATACACCTCATCAACAAAGGTACCTGCACAATGAATATTTGTATACCTAACCCTGAATTGTACCCCATAATTCTAAAATAAAAAATTTAAAGGTGAAAAAAATGCAAATAAAAAAGTAGGGAAAACATTAAAAAAAAAAAAAGTCCCCAATAGCATGGCCTATACAAGGAAAGAAAGGCTAGAATAGCCAAGGGAAAAGAGCAGAGCTGAGGTTAAAGAACTAGGTCCATAGCTGATAATGTATGGTTTTCTAGGCTACTATGAGTAGTCAGAATTATGTTGAATGCAATAACAATTTAGGAGCTTTAAGCATGAAAGTTATTATTTGATTTAAATTTTATGGATAGAATTGTATGGTATTTAATAAAACAGTTACATGGTTGTTTTGGAATGCAGGCAAAAGATAATGGTGACCTAGATGAAGGGGTGACAGAGGATACAATGAAGTACAAGGAATGAAGATATATTTTAGTCAATTAATAAGTCGTGCTAAGGTTTATGTGAAGGGATAAAGGAAGTTGTTGAGAGAAATCAAAGAAATACCACAGGTTTGTAAGTAAGCAGTAAGAAGTGGGGGTAGTAAAAGGTTTGTGCAAGAAAAAAAATTAGGGATTCCATTTTGGACATGTTAAGTATGAGGTGTCTGTGGAACACAGAAATGGCAACAACAAGCATCTGGTGGAAATGTGAGACAGAAGTCTGAGTTCCATGTTGGAGACATAGGTCTCCAGGCAAAAGGATTGGTTTTAAATCCAGGGCAAGAACTGCAATCACCTAAAGAAGAAAATTAGCAAAAAAGTAGAGCCTTAGGTCAAACAGGAGATAAACCAGTTTAAAAAGAAAGAGGGAGAGAGTAATTGGTGAGACAGAAGGGAAGGAAACAAGGACAGTAGAATCAAATCGCCAAAGGAAGAGAGAGTGGCCCACCATCTTGAATATTGCTGTGGTAGTGTCAGCCATATTGATGATGTTGACAAGAGCAGATTCAATGAAGGGATGATGATGAAAAATGGACAGGACAGAGATGAAACAGGACTGAAGTTAAAGATTTGGAGACTGAAAAGACAGACCGAGAGTGGGAAGTCATTTTTCATATTGTTCTTAAACACTGACACAATGATGAGAAAGTAGAAGCTATGCTTTTGGAGAAATGCAACCTATAAGTAAAATTAACTTTGCCGACTTTGTCTTTTCAGAAATAGACTTCCTGATTCCAGGTATCAGAGGTATCTCATAGCAGCAATCAAGCTTGCCTAAAGTAAAGGGAATTCACAAGACCTAGGGACATCGTGCATTGGGCAAGGATTGTAAAAGTCATGAAACTTGTGATTACCAAAGTTATAACCGCTCAGAGGGAGAGCAGGTAGGGATTCGATCTTCCAGTAAATTGGGCACTATCTACAGGGAAGCCAAGGATCCCCCGAAGCTACCCACTGGGAATGCCTAGGAGATAAGGGGAGGTGCACCCTCCATTAGCTCTAAGGAATGTCGTTTGGGATGGTGCAGGAGAATTAGAATCCTTGTCATGCCCTTCTCTAGGGGTTATGATAATACGGACAAACATTAATGAGTCTCTGTGTCTCACTGGATCTCCAAGACATCCACAGGTGGTCGATAAGGAAGTCATGGCAGTCACCTGCAACATCTCCAAGAAAAGGATTTAAGACAGGGCTTTGGGGGGTTTCGTCACCATACTTACCTAGAGTGTAAGCCCACTCCTTGTCTGTGGGGGGTGAACTTTTCTTAAATAAATCTTTTCTTCTCTCACCTCTGTGTGTTGCAATTCTTTGCATTTACTCGGATCTCTGGGTTCCCAGCGTGGCAGCTCCGGCTTGCTGGCTCCGGCGGTTCCGACCCTCTCTGCTGCCCCTCTTTCTCTCCGACCATCTTACCCTCACCCTGTCTGAACCCTAACAGAGACATTGTGATGAAAAGCCTAAGTGTTTGATCAGGAAAGGGAGCAAAGGAATAGGCTATTCCTAGAAGTCGATCTGGGGTGTCATGGATCTTTTACTATTATACTGTAATACATGTAGTCTGAGAGGACTGATGAGTCAGGATGGGAAAGTTGCTAAATCTAGGAAAAAGTCCCCAAAAAGGTAAAAGTCGAATGGTATCATTAACACAAGTGGAGAAAATTAACTTTCTTCATCAAGTCAGGAGGAAAAAAGAAAATGCTAAGAGAAAATGCTAAGAGAAAATGCAGGACAGCTCTCCAGGTGGCCTTGGAACCAACCTATTTTCTCCCCCTTTCTCACTTTTAGTTCTCAGAAATAACTGTAGAATGTGCTGGAAATAAAACATCCTGAGACCAGGAGAATCTGGCAAAAACAGCCCCAGGCTCTGTTGCCCTTCCCCCTAAAACAAGGTGTCCTCTGAGGTTTTAGCCTAGTGTATCATGTGACTTTCCGGGTTCCAAAACCCAAGGCAGGCTGCTTTCCAGGATCCCTCAGCTGCGGTGCAAATGGGGCACATGCAAATGAGACTCTACCCACCCTGGGCAACTGTTCTGAGCTTTGGGAGCTGGTGCATTGTGAACCCTAGGCTTCTGTTGTCCCTTGATTCCTATCTAAGCAATAAGCCTGTTTCAAGTAGCTCCTTGCCTGTGTGTGTGTTCTGCCTCCCCTGTCTTATGCGAGTAGTAGAAACCAAGATGCAGTGAGGTGCAATGGTAACCAGCACGCAATGAATCTACTTTGCAGTAGAGATAGATAAATTAACATGAAAAAAGAAGAGAGTTTCTGGGATATGGCTTCTCTGTTCTCATTTAAGCATGAGAAAAACAACTGAGAGGTCTAAGAAGACTAGGTGAGAGCCCTAACAAATTCCATACGTAAAGTTAAGAAGAAGGCAAATGAATAGCAATAGGATTAGAAAGAAAACCCAGACCACATGAGGTAATGAAAGCCCTAAACACACATCCATATCGGTGGTTAGGAGAAGGAACAAGAAGTCATACAACAGCAAGTCTAAGTCATTAGAAAGAAAATAAAAAACAGGAAAAAATAGAAAGAAGAAGATTCCAGTGAACTCAATATAATTAAAAACTGTATCATTACGAATTGCTTAATTTAGGTTTCTTCTATTGTTTAACTTCATTAACAGAAAAGTACTTTCATATTGTAAAAACCATACAAATGGGCTAACTTTAACCAGCTATCCCTAACTAACTGATAGAAATACTCTATCAGTTGGAAGAATTATATACCAAGAGAAATTTGACAAATATAGCTGGGTTAATAGTGTTAATGACAACAAACATATTTTTAAGATGCCTTTCTGAGTTCTTAGAAATTCCTTTGACAAATAGGTTGAAGTGAGTCTTCTAAAATACAACAACATGTTGATTGTGTTTATCTTATAATTGTATAATTATATGTAATTTTTATGCCTTTCTGAGTTTTTCAAATTGGTTACTTACAGCTTTCACTAAAAAATTTAATGACATAAGAATCAATGTATATAAAGATAAAAACACACGTATTTATTGCTTTGGGTATATGCATTTAATTTGAATTTTATAATTTAGACTCAACATGAATTGCAATAAATGGATCTTCAGCAGAGTTACTGATAGAAAAATGAGCACTGCCATCATTAGAAACATAGATTTTAATTCCTGTGCAATTGCCATCAATTTTATCTCCAGAAATGATATCACAATATGTGCCAGCAGGAAGACCAGTTTGCAAAGTTAAAGAAAATGACCTGTAAAATAAAATTTAAGATTAAATTTCAACACAAGGGAAAGCAAGAATACAGATTATCTCTAAAACAAATAAATTGGTGAACTTTGTGCTGTTACTCTAAACAGCCAAGGTCTCAGTAAGAAGAAAATCCAAACACATAGGCCTCTTCAATAGATGTGACAAGTATTCTCAGGGCCAAAAGTAGACTTACAGAAGACCTAGCAATTCCCTAGTCAGTAGTGACTATTACCACAAAATGGAAATTGAAGAACGTAAGTGAAATTTACAGAAATTGTTCTACCTGTGGTAAACATAAATATTTCAAACTTGCCTTCATCTGAACTTAAGAATATATGATTACTCTGAATTTAAATGAGATTACTTTTTCAAGATTTATTTTTTCTCCCAAGAGACTAAAAAAGAATTTTGGCCAGAGGTAAAAATAATCTAGCATTCTTGTGAAGTACATAGTTTGGAATATAATGTCTCATGAATTTATTTTGATTTTCTCTTACAAAAGAATGAAATTAAAAAACTAGCCATGAGCTCTTTTGACAAGAAACAGATATACTTGACTTAATAATTTAATTTCAACCAGTAAAATATAACTTAGGCTAGAATGAGCTAAGCATGAATGGGAGTTGTCCTTGGACTAAGACATTTCAGCTGCTTGCAAAGAAGTTTTCTGAGCTGTATATGAGGGAGTCATTATACCAGTGGCAAAGGATACATAAGTTATAACAAAAGAAAGGTCAATAATGAGCTGTTTCAGAACCCAGACTCAAAAACCTCCTGAAGTAAATCATTCACCATTAGACATATATTCTTTCTGTAGAGGCTTTAAAAATATTATTTGTCCCAGAGACAGAGAAGTGAAGAAGCCACACCAAAGAACCAGATAGAGAAGTAGTTGAGTAAAGGAACAAGAAAAAAGATATTTAAGTATCAAGGCAGCATTTTTTCCATGATTTAAAAAAAAAAAAAAGGATAAGACATGTTCTTTTAATGGTTTCCCAATCCTAATATTAACTGGTTTGTATATTTTGTGTCATGTGTGTGACCATATATACATGCATTATTTATATAAAATTGCAAGAGTACACAAAAAGAACTCTGTTCACACCAAAAATCCCTTATAAAAATAGGAGAACGGAAGAATAATAGCCATCATCCTTCTTCTTCTGCCCTTTTCTGATCTCTACATCATCTTGCTCCACTGACTAGAGGATTTTTCAGATATGAAAAAGTAAATGAGCAGAAGAGAAAAGAATAAACCAGGTCATAGTAGTATTAGACACTGTCTCAAATTGATATTTACTTACCAGTCATCATTGTTGAAGACTATGAATCCCCTGTCTCCTCTCCCAAAAGCCACTTGGTTGCTACCATTATCCCACCAGTTTGTAAAAGGCTGACCATCAACTACATTACGGAAAATAGCCATGTTCCTAAAAACACAGTATTACATAAAATGTTGATATTCTTAAACTTTGATAGTTGGTAGCAAAATGTTAAGGAGAGTTTGCTATTAGAGGTATCTCTAAATAAATATCCCACCTTATTTGACGCCATCGATGTTCACAGACCCAGTCATTGCCACAAGTAGTGTCTGGATTAATAGTAACTTCTTTAATCACACCATTGCTATTTGGTGGCCCAATCCAATCATTAATATCCTTATTAGGGAAAAACATAGTCTCAGATTTTAACTTGCATGTATTTGCCTCTTTTTTCTCCATTACACTAAACCGGATCTATCCTGCTACTTGTGTCTCTGCAGTGACTTTAGAAGCCAACACCTTCATTATGCCATAGAATTTTTTTTAAAAGGGCACTTAACAATTAAAGAGGGTGCCAAAAATGTATACAAATTTCAAGAAAGAAAAAGACTGTATTAAAAATTAATACTCAATATATACTGATAACAAAAATTGAATACAAGTCATGTTTGACTTTTGCAATTACAAGAAGTGTTCAAAGTATTACCATCAGCATCCAGATACTTCTGATGATGCAAATTAAAAGCAATACATAAATAACATCTCTCCAACTGTATATATGGATTTTTTGACATTCCCAGTATTTATATTGCTCTATGAGTTAGTTGATGTTTTAACTTCTTTACAGGTAGTTAGCAGTTATAATCCTCATATCAACTCAATGAGGTAGGTAGTTATTAGAAGTATATCTTTTACTCCCTGCCTCTTGGTCTTACTTTAGGTATTTTTTCTTTGGGAATAGGGATATATTTCTCATATTTCTGATACAGCTTGCATACTCTTTGACAACAAAAAACATGAACTGTACTTTGCTAATATCGTCTGCATTACTAAGATCAGAGTCTTACATAGGTTTCTACTTAATAAATATTAGATGAACAAACATTGACTATAATAGCCTCATGTTAAATTAGAACATAATTGCCTTCCTTTTCTTGGGAAAAAGCTATCTTAAAACACTTTAAAACTTACTTTTCCATTTTCAAAATATCTTGGCCAACGATAGCTTGACATGATTCGTGTAACTCCATAAGGATGAGCAAGCATAAATCCAACTGCCATTTTGTACAGTCTGAAAGTTACAAAATTGCATTGCCGTAGGAGAATAGAATATGTTTTACCATTATTAAAAAGTACACTAAAAAGTTCTGAACTCAGTTTCCTACCTAGCATCCCAGAATGTAAGAATAGATGCTCCTCCAGCTCCATGTCCTCGTTGATTGTCATGGTTATCCACAAAGACAAGTGCTCTGTCAGAAGGCATAAAACCCCAGCCTTCTCCCCAGCTCCTATTGAAAAACAGTAACATGTTTGTTTATGTGTTCTTTTACAATAGCTTTAGAATAACCTATGTGTGCATTTCTTTCTGTATAGCATCTTAAGATTAAGTTTTCTAATTAAATGGTTATTCTATAGGAGATATATACATACATACATATGTATATATATATGTATATATATATATATATATAAATCTACAAATACATTCCATGTTTGTATAGATATACAGATTATTTTATTCCATTCATGTTACATCTATAAGACTTTCATTATTAAAAAAAGTCCTTTGAGAGTTTTCAACATGTAATTTAGATGGACTTCAAAAGGGTAAGCATCCATATCACATTATACAGAATGGCAAACTAAATTAAAATAAGACTTTAACACTGTACTGTTATAAACACTTAACATTTCAAATTAATTAAGTGATAATATAAATTCTATAGTATGAGCATGTTGTAGGTACTTTAAAAATGGTAGGATTTTTAAATAAAAGCTTGGATTTAACAGATCATATGCAAACATTAGTCAAATCTAGTATACTCATATAATACATAAATTAAAATTCCTAGGTAATGTTTTGGGTTTCCAGTCATACTTTCTTGTGACTGACATTCTAAACACAAAAGATAATTAACTGAAGTTTGGGCACTATGACACATCATTAATGACCAACTCCTTGACAACTATCTCAAGACTCTAAAAAGATAACTCATATGAGGGTAATATGACTAGTAGATCTATGAAATAACTCAAGGGCAAATCATATTTTATTTACTTTAAATAAGCCATCTTCTCTCCATTCCACTTGCGAATTACCGTGCCTAATTTTGCACCGTACTTGAATTCTGTCACACGGCCATTTCCAAAGTATTCGCTGCCTTGAATTGGCTCTCCACCCAGATCAATTACCTTTTAGAAATATATTTTTTTAAATATCATTTTATATAAGAACTTTAAAGTATTTCAACCAACAAATTAATACTATATAAAAATAGCTTTAAACTCTTTATGTTATTTGAAATACTACAAATAGTATTCCTTCCATGAAGATTTGCACTTTTTTTGATAAAGTATTTGCTGCAATATAGAAAGAAGAATAATGACAAGGTGATCTATTGTCCTGTGAGAATGATGACCTAATTCTTAGTCTTACACATAAATGATTACAATAGCTGACACCAACATAGTGTTTACTATTTGACCGACAACATTTCTCAATGCTTGGTAAATATTACCTTATTTATTTCTCCAAAGAAAACAAAGACAACCACAATCATTAGGTCTCTACTTCACACGAAATAACTGTTTCACAGAGATGTTAACCAATTTGCCTAGAAACTAACATAGCTAATAGTGGTATAGCCAAGATTCAATCTAGACTGGCTTGAGACAATAACAACTCTGTGATCCTCTGTCTTCCACAAATGGTGTCTGAGATTGTGATCAATGGCACAGTGAAGTTTGTAAACTAAATAAATTCTCTGTACTTTCATGGAATCTATTGTGATAAAGAATTAGACGTATTTTATTTGAAGAAAGGAATTTAAAGAACACTGATCGATATAAATGACCCAACCATTAACCTACAGAAATCACACATTTGATTAAATCTGCCATTAATTTTCTAATGAATAAATGATATTATTTTACATGCATACATATGTATTGATATACCTCCTGGTAGATGAAAGGTCTACTTCCTTCAGGGAACCAACTTGTGTTAAGATTATGTAGTTTATCCAGAACTGCCTTCATGTCTCCAGGCCACATGTGCTTGGAAGCATCAATTCTGAACCCGGCTACACCAATGTCAATGAGATGGTTCATATATTCGGCAACCTTGGAGCGCACATAGTCTTTCTCCAGTGCAAGATCAAGAAGACCAACCAGACGACAATCTCTGACCTGTTGAGGTAAAAATTTTGTGGTTGATTCATAAAACATAATCTTTCACCTGAGAATCTATTTGATTATTCATTCCTTCACTTATTCATCAATAGAAACTTATATAGTGCCATTGTCACTGGGCACTGAGAATATTGACATTCTGCTATCAACATATCTATGAAATATTTTCTAGTGCAAAATGGACAATGTGGGAGATAAAGTAGATCAGTGTTTCACTTGGTTGGGGGAAAGTATTTAAATGTTGATTTGAGTTTCCTATTTTTAAGTAGTCAAACCTTAAATCTGTTTTTCTAGGGGATCTAAACTAGTATTTAGTTATGAATACTATGAAAATGAAGTTCAACGAGCTACATGTCTATAGTTAAAGGCCTAGGTAACTTTTTATTCAGAGCACAATTTTTAAAAAATTACCTGAGCAGCATCATTATAGTTCTCAATATCTCCACTTCCAGTTCTACATTTACCATCATTAAAATCCCAACCAGAATATGGGACTGCTGGAAAGTCCCTACTTCCAGGATTGAAGTAGCTTCCGCAAGTACTGCTTGTTCCCGCACTCACACCGTTGCCACACATATGGTTAATGACAGCATCCACATAAATACGGACCTGTAAAGCAAAGTTTCCACTTCAGTCTAATTTACAGAGATGCAGAGATCTACAGCAGGGCTGATCAAAGTTTACAGTCTGTTAATAAAACTTCAAATATTTCTGTGTGTTTTGTGTGAAAGGAAACCAACGCAAGCTGAAGACTTGCATCCATTCTAGCCACCTGGTCAAATATTTATAAGAATGATAAATCGAGAGAATCAGAAACCACCATAAATATGAAGACATGCAAAAAGCCATTTGGGGAAGGTTAGAAATCAGTTGAGACAGGAGAGATTATTGCTTCTTGAAATTTCATTGAGTCACCAAGAGAAAGAAACACGTAGCCTTTATTTTCTATTTAGAATCTGAAGAGGGAAAAGTAGATATTAGTCTCTCATTATGCTCCTCATTAGAGAGAAGATAGCTATTCACTATAAAATAATTTAAAAAAACAAAAACCTATGAGAAAGAAGACTCAGAAATTATGGATGGAGACATAAGTCACCCAAAAATTGTAGCAAATATTGTAACTGGAATTTTCAGTTCCCAACCAGGAAAGTGTTCCAGGAAATGTGCATAGTTATAAGTGTTGAAATTTGATTTTGCCTTGTAAGTAAATTCTGCTTTAAACTTTAACTTATCTTTTTTTATTAGGTAAAAGGCACATACAAAGATTCACAAAAGTTGAACTTAAGCCAACAGCTAATTTCAAATTATAGTTAAGTATAAAGTAAAAAATAAAAATATGGATAACTATCTAATGAAAAGAAACAACCGATGAACTATTTTCCTGTATATTTTTAAAGGAAACTTGAATTCACTTACACCAACATTGTTACATCTAGTCACCATGTTTCTGAATTCATCTTCATTTCCAGATCTTGTGCATAATTTATAGCTAATTGGTTGGTATCTTTCCCACCAAGGTCGTGAAGGGTTGTGAATTATAACATTTTCATTGGGTGGGGAGATCTACAAATAAAACAATCATTAGGTATCAAATTATGTCTTACTTTATATCATAGGATGTTCTAGAAACTAATCAATAATATAAATTATTTTTGACTCTTTGTGTCTGCAGCTACATTTCTTTTCAACCACTTGAAAATATTAACAGCACATTGGAGGTTTCCTGTTGAAGATAGATTGCATCAGAAACAAAATGTAAAGTTTCCAGCAATAGTGACTTGTTTCTTCAGCAGAAAAACTGATTTTACATAGAGTACTAATGTTCCAGCTTCAAAAACACTAATCAGAATACGATTGCATACAAGCACATGGAACTCAACAATTTATTATGAGCAATACCCACCTGAACCCCTCCAAATCCATTGGGAGCTAAGTATCGCTCACATTCAAGAGCAATATCAACCCAGCGCCACTCAAACAGATGGACAATAGATGTCCGTCCTGGTTGAGTATGTGGGGAATACTGAGCCCAGCAAAAGCCAATGGCTGAAAGCAACAGAAAGATCTTCATTTTTCTTTGAAGTTGTCGGTGTTCTTTTCAGAGACTATTTATATTCCTGTAAGAAGCACATTTTGCAAAGTAAATGTTAGCTTGAATAAATACTTAGAGGACAAACAGTTCCTTCATAATCTGAAAAGGATTATCAATAATAACATTGATGCCACAGGTGAAAACACAATTAAAACTCTCATGAAAATAGTCTGAATGACGTTTAGAACTCAGTGTTTCCTCTTACTGAGAGAATGAATATTAACCCTCTCAAACTGCTGGCATTATATACATATATTCATATGATTTTAATTAGGATTACTTTTTTATTTCTGATGCCCCTCACTAATAGAGGGAAAGTAATTAGAGCCAACTTCATTCAACAACTCAAAATATTGCTTTAACTATGTGCAAATGTAATGTTTCTATTTCAAAAAGAAACATTATGTAATGTTTCAATTTCAAAACCTCAACTCCATTTTCTACTCACCCACATTTTTGGTTATTTAATTTTCTGCATTAAGAGTTTATAAAATTTATTTAAAATTTAAATGCTCGTGAATTGTAGAAACAGACTCCCCTCCCCTCACCCCACCCCACCAAGTCATGTACTTAATGCAGTGGTCACAGTAGTAGGGTTGGTGGTGGTGGTTTTCTTCACATTGCCAAATAACCCTGTACTTCATTAAACATTAAATAGATGAATTTACATCACTTTTCCTTCTTAACATAAGTAAAATCCTACAAAAGGAATAATAGCAGGTAGGGAAAACTTCATCTATCCATACAATAAGGATAAAGTGAATGCCTACTTTTTGCCAACAATGTTCAGGATGTGTGATAAAAAAGACAGATTTCTGTTCTCAGAGAGCTTACATTCCAGTGGAAAGGAAAGAAAATACACTAGCAAATCATAAAAATAATAGTACTAAAAGTGATACTAACATAAGTTCAAATAGCAATAAGAACTAGTATAATATAAGCTAATAAAATAGAGATTGACTTCACCATCAGTGTGTCCAGATAGTCAGGAAAGACACCCCTGAGGAAGTGACTTTATGCTGTACTTGATGAATTAGAAGTATCCAGTACTTGAAGATCAGAGGAAGAACAACCTAAATAGAGGAAGAGCAAAAGTTCCAGGAAAGAAAACCCTAAGAATATACAAGAAACACGAACAATAATAACAACAGCCAGGCTCTGTGGCTCAGCCTGTCATCCCGCGCCTTTGGGAGGCTGAAGTGAGTGGGATGCCTGAGTCCCCGGATTCGAGACCCGCCTGGGCAGGCGAGACCTCATCTCTACCATAAATCAAAAAATCAGCCGGGCGTGGTAGCGCACGCCTGTAATTCCGGCTACTCGG